>NW_025335890.1:0-7707 GCF_004798865.1 Varanus komodoensis
TGACCTGATTCCTCTGACACCCCGTTCATACAGGCTACCAACTTCAGACCCATCTTCTCTCCACCATTCTGTGTGCAACTTTGAACCAATGGCCCAGATATACTGGAGGAATCTGTACTGTGGTCCACCTCCCTACTCTGGAAACTACTTTGCAGGCTATCTATAGGAACAGGCTCTGGACCCATGGGATTACCCATGGACACCAACCTGTGCTAGATCTGGAGAGCACTGGACCTCACCGCACTCTAGCCATTAATTCAAGCAGGATCCAACCACCTCAAGATGTCCACAATGCTTGGCCCATTGGATCATTAAAACAATCAAGCTAGCATACTAGCTGTGAACTTAGATTGACCACACCAATCCAAAGCCCACTCAACCAGGGCTGTATCACCACTGACCACCTTACATGCAGGCATACCACTAGGTGAATTATGCAAGGCAGCTTCTTGGTCTACACCAGTGATTGCGAACCTTTTAGAGACCGAGTGCCCAAACTGCAACCCAAAACCCACTTATTTATCGCAATATGCCAACACTGCAATAAAACCTGAATATGATGCTGCAGATTAAAATATGCCAGGGGGACAACATTAAAAGAATCTCAGTCTCTTAATTAGAACATCTCTTTGTTAAATATTAAATTTCAATTTTTCATAAGAAAACTCAAACTAAAATCTTGTATTAATAAAAACAAATTTTTTAAAACTCACAGCCAGTCCAAGCAAATATATATATATCCTGATCAGCCATGCAAAAGCTCAGATGGGTTGTAGCTAATGAGTTGCAGCTTGTGACATCGTTGCCTGGCACCTCTACTCCTTTCCAAGCATGTGCATGGCCCCTATGTGTGCTGTTATCCGATCCTCGGCTGCTAGAGTGATGCTGGGGTGACTTGACTTGTGTGCCAACAGAGAGGGCTCTGTGTGCCTGCTACGGCACGCATGCCATAGGTTCGCCACCACTGGTCTACACCATCAGCATTTGTTCACCACTACTGGCTTGATGTGAAAGCAAGAGAAGACTGCTCCTTCAAGCCATGCAGTCCTCTCCTCCATCCTTCAGTTACGACACCTCCCACCTCCTTTCTTCAGCAAGTTTGCCTACCTGTAACTGTTGTTCTTCAACTGGTCATCTGTGCGTTCACATAACCCACCCACCATCCCCACACTGGTGTTGCTGGTCTTTTTTCTTAACTTCAGGTGATAGGGAATTTAAGGCCCAGGGATGGACTGAGAAAATGATGGGAACACACCTATTTATATTAAGAGGTAAAGGAGTGGGGCTCTCAAATGACCACTCAAATAACAAGTTACAGGTAGGCAACTTTATTATCTTTATTGACACTTCACAGCTAACAAGACAAATAGCTTTCTAGTACACTGAACAATAAACTCATGTAAAGAGAGTTGAACCAAAATTGGTATGTCTCCCCAGTCTCTCCATTTTAGTCACAGGTAGGGAGCCAGCCTGTAAGTCAGCCTATGCTACCCAACCTTCTAATTGGGTAGCTTGTCTCTCCCAATGCCCCATCACAGGGTTAGGGTTAGGGTTGTCGGGGACAAGATAAGGCAGCTAGTCTCCCTCCTCTCCTGCAACCCCTCCCTTCTCTTGCAAAATAGGCCTGTCTTCACAATTGGCCAGGGAAACTACTGGCAGCAACCTTGATGGAGCTTCAAAGGGTTCTGCCCCCCCTTTGACCATCCTATCCTCCAGTCACTCCTCTGTGTCTTCAGAATGTGGTGACTTATGGCCTTGGACTGGATGACTCATTACACTTATTCATAGAATCTTAGAATTATATAATAGTTGGCACAGGCCAGAGGGCCACTGGGTCCAACCCCTGCTCAGTCCAGGACTCCAAGTTAAACCATTCCTCTCAGATGACTGTCCAACTGCCCCTCAAATGCCCCCAGGGTAAGAGAGCCCGCAGCTTCCCTAGCTGATTGGTTTCATTGCCATATTGTTCTAACAGAAAATTCTTCCTGACATACAGCCAAATTCTGGTTTCCTGCAGCTGAAGCCAATTATTCCATGTCTTGCACTCTGGGTTGACTAAGAAGAGATCCTGGCCCTCCTCAATGTGACAGCCTTCAAGGGCATGAAAAGTGCTACCATATCTCCCTTTAGTCTTTTCAAGGCTCAGCGTGCCCAGTGTTTTCAGTCTCCCCTCAATGTGCTTTGCTTTCCGTTCTTTGGTCATCTCTTCTGAACCTCTTCCAGTTTGTCTGCATCTTTCTTAAACTGTAGTGTCCAGAACTGGATGCAGTACTCAAGATGAAGCCTCAGTAGTGCTAAGGAGAGACTAACTAGCACTTCCCATGATTTGGAAGTGGTACTTCAATTAATGCAACCCAAAATAGCATGTGTCCTTTTCTGTATAGAGCAGATTCGTTCTCAGCATCTGAAGGCATAATTAGAACAAATGGATTGAAATTAATGGGTTGAACATTAGGAGAAACAGCCTAATGGTAAGAGGTGTTTGACAATGGTGGAAAAGAATACCTTGAGAGATGGTGGGCTCTATCCTTCACTGGATTTATTTCTGAGGAGGCTAGATAGCTACCTTGTAATTGCATTCTGAACTAAGAAGGAGGTTGAACTAGATGGCTTCTGCCATCCTGGTTTTGTGGCTGTATCACTGTTTCAAGACTCATTGGCTGGTTTTGTGTAACATGCATTCAAATTCTAGCTTTGACTATTCCTTCTTAATATTTCATGATACAGAGAAACATAAACTATGAGAATAATCTTTATCCCAGTAACACTTCCATGGAGCACCTGTACACTGAACATCTGCCAGACAGGAGGGTTCTGCTGCCTGACTAAGATGATGGGCAGAGTCCCTGTAGCTGTTTAAGCTGCTGACAGGTGGCATGACTGGACCATTCTTGTTTTTCTTAAGATATCTTTCTCTCCAAGGATGTATAGGAAGTGGAATGGAGTATATATTGAAATGTTCAAAAGTTGAGCAAAGTCAAATATTCCTCCCTTGTAGAGCTCTGAACTTAGTAACTGGCTCCAAATATTAAATACATAAACTAGTAACTGATAAATGAATAGAAAAATCCGCCATTATTTTGAATTGAGGCTTAAAAATGTGGGACTTCTTAAAGGATTCACCAACTCCTAGATATAATTTCTAAAACTGAAATCAACTGCAAATCTTGTCATACATAGTCCAAGTGAGTACTCCTTTTGTGGAGAAGGAGGGACCTGCTCTTCTGCTCCTTGAACTGCTTTCTTTGTTGTTTATCATGTCACACTTCCAAAGCAAAGCAGCAGATTAGTTTTGAATAGATCCTTCAGCCTGCTATGTAGCAGTATACTGGGTAATTACTCATAAGTAGCTCTACTGGGAAGTTTTGGTTTCAGCCTGCATCTTGGAATCCATCTAGCTTTGCTATTCAAACAGCCATTTTGTATCCTTGATAGCGGATGAAAGCAATCTACAGATGTGTGGCATGAAAGTGTGAAGCCCTTTCCAACCAGCACACCTGCTCTTGAAGAACTGGGCTATGGTCCTTCAGTACATGTTGTGCAGTACACAGGGAAAAGGGAGTCCTGCTTTAATGAGGCATTTGCTTTCCTGCTGAGACAGAATGCTTCAACAGTGCCTTCAGATGGGAGATAGTGAGACCTGTGTACAGGATCTAGCACAGAAAAAGAACAATGAAAACACTGAGAGATCTGGAAGTAAAAATGTTGCTCCTGCATCTTGAAAAGAATGCCTATTATTTGAATATTCTGACCCAACCCTGGCAAACATACAAGCTACTATAGATACAAAGGGAGAGCTTTGTTGTTTTATATCTATTTTGTGGATACCTTAAAGAGAAAACTAAGTATTTAGCACAAATTAACAGAAGGGTAAAGATCCCTGTGTTCAGTTATCAAAACTGAACTAGTGGCTTGATGTTCCAGTTTGCTAAAGAAGCAGCGAAGCAGGATTCTCCTTCCACCAATGTTACAAAACCTCTTTTCATTGATGTGACTCAACTTAGAGGACAATATGAAGTAGTGATAACAAGAGATCTTGTGAGAATCTGCACAGGAAGGAAATCACTGCAGGATTCTGCATCTTGCTTTCCTTCAGTATTTCCTTCCAAGTTGGCTCCTAAAAATACACTCTGGTGCCCTGTTGTTATAAAATGCCTTGCTTATTTGCCAATAAATTTATGAATTTACATGAATGGATCCATTTTGTTGATATCCTTTTTTCAGTCAATCAGAAATGGCTCTAAGTGATCTTCTGTGGTAGCTTAAGCATACTGTTCTGAAACTACTTGGAAGGAAGAAATGAAATTGTATTGTACTCACTATGCAAAAATGCATGGAGCTAACCTCTGAAGTGTTCAGAAGATGCTGCTTCTCAAAAGACACCTAGTATGTCTTTCCTCTAAAGCCATAGTATTAAAACCATGTTCCTGGAACCCCAGGGTTCCATGAGTCATTTGAGGTTTCACATGACTGTTTACTCTTATGATTACACTGAAATTGTAATAGCTTCATTCCTTCATTTTGCTTAAATAGAGAAGTCTGTGACAGGGTAAAGTCTTCATGCCTTCATTCAAAGCCTCTACACACATACCTTTAAAAGCTGATTAATTTGTTTTAAAGCCAGAGTGGTTCCATTTAATTGGATTTGGATTACAACAATCACACAGGCTTAATAGAAAGATCTGAAACTACCACTTCCAAAATATGCTGGTTGCATACCTGTAACTCTTGTTCTTTGAGTGTTCATCTTTGCATCCACACATATGGGAACTCTATTTCAGGAAGATTTCTCTAGCTAGGCCTAGAACTTTCTGTGGGAGCACTGCCCCCTTTCTTTCCCTATAGAATTGGCAGGCTTCTGCCATTTTCTCAGTTTCCCTGGAAACCATTGTTTGCCTCCTATGTGTCCATCACCCAATAACTGTTACTATGCAGAGCAAGCCTGCATATTGTGTCATTACACCAACATGGGGCCTGTGGGTGGGTTGTGTGAATGCACAGATAAGCACTTGAAGAACTACAGTTGCAGGTCTGCAACCTGCATTTCTTTGTCTTTTAGAAAGCTCCCCTAATTGGAGACAGGGAGGTGTTGGCAGAAAACATAAGCGCAAGACAAGAATGAGACTCAACATGAACACATGTCCTATGAATGAATTTATCAAACAGGAAAGCAGGTCAACTGGGTAATAAGCAGTCAAGGCACTGCACATTAACACAGAAATACTAGTAGTCCAAAATTGGGTATGCATGAACAAAGAGCGTATCAAGGTACGTCCCTGAGTAAAAGAAACTAGTGAAAAATAGAAGACAGCACTATTCTCCCAAAGGAACAGTCTCCCCTTACCCTTACATTTAGTTTATAATGCTTAACAAATGTTGATAGATTCTTCTCTGCAGCTGCCCTACAAAGGTCCTCAGACAGGAGACCAGCATGGAGATCCATCAATGTTGAGATGGCCCTAGTGGAATGGGCCCATGACTGCTCAGGCAAGTGCAAGGAAGACAGTACGTAAGCTAGCCTGGTGGCATTCACAACCCAGTGTGCCAAGTGCTGAGGGCTTACCGGGTCTCCTTTAGTTTAATCAGCATATTTGATAAATAGCGACTTTGTCTTGCACATGAACTCTGTACTGGATTAGTAGACTGCCAGGGCCTGATGCACATCAAGGGTATGGAGTGCTCTCTCAATGTACAAAGAGGCAAAACGCAACCCAGCCGGCACTGTATGAGATGTCAGAATGGTAGAGTAGTCAGAAATGACTGGGACCAAATTCAATGGGGCAGACAGACAGAGAGAAAGACAGACAGACAGACAGGGGCAGACAGAAAGACAGACAGAGACAGGCAGACAGAGACAGACAGACAGAGAAAAAGAGACAGAGACAGAGACAGAAAGACAGACAGAGACACACAGACAGACAAAAAGACACAGAGACAGAAAGGCAGAGACAGACACAGACAAAGAGAGAGAGAGAAAGACAGAGACAGAAGGAGCCAGAGACAGACAGGCAGGCAGACAGACAGGCAGGCAGAGACAGAGAGACAGAAAGGCAGGCAGGCAGACATACAGACAGAGAGACAGACAGACTGACAGAGACAGACAGAGAGATGGATAGACAGACTGACAGACTGGGGTAAAGAGACAGAGGGAAAGACAGACAGAGACAGACACACAGAGAGACAGACTGAATGAGACAGACAGAATGAGACAGAGACAGGTAGACACAGACAGAGACAGGAACAGATAGAGAGCGAGACAGAAAAAGAGAAAGACAGACAGACACACACAGAGAAAGACAGGGACAGACAGAAAGAATTACTGTCAGACACAGACACACAGACACGAACACACAGAAGGAGAGACAGACGGAGGCAGACACACAGACAGAGCCACAGGCAGACAGACAGAGGGAGACAGACAGAAAGACAGACAGACCGACAGACAGACACACAGAGACAGACAGAAAACAGACAGGCAGGAAGGCAAACAGAAGGAGACAGAGACAGACTGACAGAGACAGAAAAAAAGAAAACAGAGAGAAAGACAGAGAGAGAGAGAGAGACTGACAAAGGCAGGCAGGCAGAGCTGGCAGACAGAAAGACAGAGACAGATAGGCAGAGAGAGACAGACAGACAGACACATAGAGTGAGGAAAACAGACACAGACAGACACACATGCAGGCACATAGAGTCAGGAAGACAGACAAAAAGACAGAGAGACAGACACAGAAAGAGAGACCGACAGACAGACACAAAGACAGATAGAGACACAGAGGCAGGTAGGGAGGCAAGCAGGCAGGCAGGCTGGCAGACAGAAGGAGACAAACAGACAGAGACAGACCAAAAGACAGCGAGAAAACAGACAGACAGACGGACAGACAGACAAACAAAGGCAGACAGAGACAGACTGATAGAAGGAGACAGACAGACAGAGTCAGGAAGACAGGCAACAGACACAGATACAGACACACAGAAACAGGCAGGCAGAAATGCAGACAGATAGAGACAGACTGACAGACAGAAAGAGAAAGACAGGCAGGCAAGAAGGAGAAGACAGAGACAGACCGACAGAAAGATGGACAGAGAAAGACAGAAAACAGAGAGATAGACAAAGACAGAAGGACAGACAGGCAGACAGAGAGACAGAGGCAGGCAGAAAGACAGACAAATAGGTAGAAAGACAGACGGAGATAGAGAGCCAGAAGATAGAGTAAGACAGACAGAAAGAAACATTCAGCACGACAGAAAGAGACAGAGAGAGTCAGGAAGACAGAGTACAGACAGAGACAAGCAGGCAGGCATATAGGTAGGCAGGCAGGCAGGCAGGAGGAGACAGAAAAACATACAAAAACACAGAGACTGACAGAAAGACAGATTGGCAGACAGATTGAGACAGATGGACAATCAGACAGAAAAAGAGATAGAGAAAGACAGACTAACAGAGACAGAGACAACAGACAGATATGTACAGACATGCAGGCAGGCAGGCAGGTAGGCAGGCAGACAGATGGAGACCGACAGACAGACAGAGTCAGGAAGAGAGACGACAGACAGACAGACAGACATAGGAAGAGAGACAATAGACAGAAAGACAGATACAGACAGATGGACAGACAGAGGCAGAGAGAAAGACAGAAAGACACACAGAGAGAGGCAGGCAGATTGACAGAGACAGGCAGGCAGGCAGTCCGATAGAGGCAGGCAGGC
>NW_025335890.1:7807-48324 GCF_004798865.1 Varanus komodoensis
CTGAAGTTGGTAGCCTGTATGAACGGGGTGTCAGAGGAATCAGGTCAGGTTCTGTCACATGGTATGGTGTGTGCACTGATCAGGCTGGAGCGATCGGAGCAGCTGGAGAATGACCTGATGAATTGTGGATCTCCCCTTTGGAGAATTGGATCAGTCCCATCTGTTCAGTTGGATTGCAGCAGATTCTGATCAAATCAGAGTGGTTGGTCTATGTCCAGCCAGTGAAGCTCGGATTGCTTGTGGGGCCAGCACTGAAGTAGTGGCTGGGGCTGCTGGCAGGGCAGGCAAAGCACAATGCTCAGTGACAACTGCTGAGTTGTGCCTGGGTTTCTTTACAGGCTTGTGTTTGCCCAACTTTTTAGCCCTTTTGGGCTATTCCGCCACGAAGTGTTTCCTCTTTCCTTTGTGCTTTTTAGGAGATTTGGAGGAGGGTAGTTATTTCAAATCTGATGGAGTAGGCCTTGGTACACCTGCTCTCATGGAGGAAGGGCGTTTTTTGGTGGTCTCTTTAGAGGTGGAAGGGCGATTGTTTTTATTGCAAGCATCATCCCCCATAGTGACGAGAGCCCTTTCCCACATTTCCATTTTCAGGTGTCCAGGCCTATTTTTGCAGGTTTGTTTTGTAAACACCTAATAATGTGGGCATTTCTCCACACAATGTTCCTTGCCCAAGCAGAAAAAACACCATGAGTGTACATTGGTAGAAGGCATTTTCACACTGCCTTTCACACATTTTTGAAAGGCCGGTTTGTGCACCATTGAGAGAGAGAAGATTAAGTGAAAAGAAGGAAGAATTTTGAGGTAAAGGGGGGACAATAGAAGGGTTTATTTTTATTTTTTTAAGTAGGTTGAAAAGAGACAGAGGTGAAATAAAGGAAAGATTTTAGTGAAAATACCAGCAGTTATGGTAGAAAAAGTCTGAGGTAAATTGTTGAGGAAGAACACTAGAGATCCTGAAGTACTGAAAACAGCAGTCAAAAGCAAAGTAAGAAAATGGAGGGAGCCCACTTATTTATATTAAGAGGGAAAGGGGGTTGGGCTCCCAGCAACATTTCTAGGCTTAGCTAGAAGAATCTTTCTGAACTGAGGCACTGTATAGGTGCAACACCTATATATATTGTGCACAGAGACAATGAAGAAAAACTACATTGCTGTTTTGGAGCCTGAGGACAAGGCGGGAAGGATCAGGTTCCCAACAGTGAATTCAAATTTCCAGCCTGATCAACTGCGTCCCAGGGCAACAAAGGAACTGACAAAAAACAAAAAAACCTCCACTGGAGAAGGAAATGGCAAAAAAGGAAACTGACAAAAAAACTTCCACTGGAGAAGGAAATGACAACCCACTCCAGAATCTTTGCCATGAAAACCCCATGGACAGTACCAAAAGGCAAAAAGATATGACACCGGAAGATGAGCCCCTCAGGTCGGAAGGTGTCCAATATGCTACTGGGGAAGAGCAGAGGGCTAGTACTAGTAGCGCCAGAAAGAATGAAGCGACTGGGTCAAAGCTGAAAGGACACTCAGTTGCAGATGTATCTGGTGGTGAAAGGAGAGAGCGATGCTGTAAAGATCTATACTCCATAGGAACCTGGAATGTAAGATCCATGAATCAAGGCAAGCTGGATGTGATCAAACAAGAGATGACAAGACTGAACATCGACAACTTAGGAATCAGTGAACTAAAATGGACAGGAATGGGTGAATTTAATTCAGATGACCATCAGGTATACTACTGCGGGCAAGAATCCCTCAGAAGAAATGGAGTAGCCTTCATAGTCAATAAAAGAGTAGGAAAAGCAGTACTGAGATTCAATCTCCAAAATGACAGACTGATCTCAGTTCGAATCCAAGGCAAACCATTCAACATCACAGTAGTCCAAGTCTATGCCCCAACCACTGGTGCTGAAGAGGCTGAAGTTGACCAGTTCTATGAAGGCGTACAACACCTTCTAGAATTAACACCAAAAAATGAGGTCCTTATCATCATGGAGGATGATGAAGGAATGCTAAAGTAGGAAGCCAAAAGATAACCGGAATAACAGGCAAGTTTGGCCTTGGAGTACAAAATGAAGCAGGGCACAGGCTGGTAGAATTTTGTCAAGAGAATACGATGGTCATAGCAAACACTCTTTTCCAACAACCAAAGAGGCGACTCTACACATGGACATCACCAGACGGTCAACACAGGAATCAGATTGACTATGTGCTCTGCAGCCAAAGATGGAGAAGCTCTATACAGTCAGTAAAAACTAGACCAGGAGCTGACTGTGGCTCAGATCATGAGCTTCTGGTTGCAAAACTTATGCTTAAGTTGAAGAAAGTAGGGAAAAGCACTAGGCCACTCAGGTATGACCTAAATCATATCCCTGATGAATATACAGTAGAGGTGACAAACAGATTTAAGGAATTAGATCTGATAGACAGAGTGCCTGAAGAACTATGGACGGAGGTTCGCAACATTGTACAAGAGGCAGCAACTAAAACCATCCCAAAGAAAAAGAAATGCAAGAAAGCAAAATGGCTGTCTGAGGAAGCTTTACAAATAGCTGAGGAAAGAAGGCAAGGGAAAGGCAAGGGAGAAAGAGAAAGATACAAACAATTGAATGCAGAATTCCAGAGAATAGCTAGAAGAGATAAGACTGCTTTCTTAAATGAACAGTGCAAAGAAATTGAAGAAAACAATAGAATAGGGAGGACCAGAGATCTCTTCAAGAAAATTGGAGATATGAAGGGAACATTTTATGCAAAGATGGGCATGATAAAGGACCAAAATGGCAGGGACCTAACAGAGGCAGAAGAGATTAAGAAGAGGTGGCAAGATTACACAGAAGAACTATACAAGAAGGAGCTTAATGTCCCTGATAACCACGATGGGGTGGTCACTGACCTCGAGCCAGACATCCTGGAATGTGAAGTCAAATGGGCCTTAGGAAGTCTGAGCAACAACAAAGCTAGTGGAGAAGACAGTATTCCAGCTGAGCTATTCAAAATCCTAAAAGACGATGCAGTTAAAGTGCTACACTCAATATACCAGCAAATTTGGAAAACTCAACAGTGGCCACAGAATTGGAAAAGGTCAGTTTACATTCTGATCCCAAAGAAGGGCAATGCCAAAGAATGTTCAAATTACCACACTAGTGCACTCATTTCACATGCTAGCAAAGTTATGCTCAAAATCCTATGAGCTAGGCTCCAGCAGTATGTGGACTGAGAACTACCAGAAGTACAGGCAGGATTTCGAAGAGGGAGAGGAACTAGAGATCAAATTACCAACATACGCTGGATCATGGAGAAAGCTAGGGAGTTCCAGAAAAACAGCTACTTCTGCTTCATTGACTATGCTAAAGCCTTTGATTGTGTGGATCACAACAAATGGTGGCAAGTTCTTAAAGGGATGGGAGTACCAGACCATCTTATTTGTCTCTTGGGAAACCTATATGTGGGTCAAGAAGCAACAGTGAGAACTGGACACGGAACCACTGATTGGTTCAAAATTGAGAAAGGAGTTCAGCAAGGCTCAATACTGTCGCCCTGCCTATTTAACTTATATGCAGAGCTCATCATGAGAAAGGCGGAACTAGATGAATCACCAGTTGGAATTAAGATTGCTGGGAGAAATATCAACAACCTCAGATATTCAGATGATACCACTCTCATGGCAGAAAGTGAAGAGTAACTAGAGAGCCTCTTGATGCAGGTGAAGGAGGAGAGCACAAAAGTTGGCTTGAAACTCAACATTAAGAAAACTAAGATCATGGCGTCCAGTCCTCTCACTTTCTGGCAAATAGATGGGGAAGAAATGGAGGCAGTGACAGATTTTATTTTCCTGGGCTCCAAGATCACCGCAGATGGGGACTGCAGCCAAGAAGTTAAAAGACGCTTGCTCCTGGGGAGGAAAGCTATGGCAAATCTAGATAGCATACTAAAAAGCAGAGACATCACCCTGCCAACAAAAGTGCTTATAGTCAAGGCTATGGTTTTCCCAGTTGCAATGTATGGCTGTGAAAGCTGGACCATAAGGAAGGCTGAGTGCCGAAGAATGGAGGCTTTTGAATTGTGTTGCTGGAGAAGACTCCTGTGAGTCCCTTGGACCGCAAGGTGATCAAACCAGTCAGTCCTAGAGGAGATCAACCCTGACTGCTCTTTAGAAGGCCAGATACTGAAGATGAAACTCAAATACTTTGGCCACCTAATGAGAAGGAAGGACTCCCTGGACAAGAGTCTAATGCTGGGAACAATAGATGGCAAAAGAAGAAGGGGATGGCAGAGAATGAGGTGGCTAGATGGAGTCACTGAGGCAGTTTGTGTGAGCTTAGGTGGACTCTGAGAGATGATGGAGGACAGGAAGGCCTGGAGGAGTGTTGTCCATGGGGTCGCGATGGGTCGGACACGACTTCACGACTAACAACAACAACAACAAGCAAAAGAAAGTTTACTTTGATTATGATGGCAGAATGGACAAATGGCTGAGATGTGTGACACAAGCTCCTTCCCAGCCTCCAACATTGAAGATGAAAGGAAACCTGTGTTGCTTCTTGTAAAGGCAGAGCTGCCTTACACAATGGTTTCCTTAATCACCTAGCTAAGTAAGAGCCAGTCAAAAACTCTTCCAATCACTACAGATACATAGAAATTACTATAAACATAGGTGCCCCCTAAGGAGCAATGTGAGGAAGGGACTTAGCTTGGTTCCTTTACTCTGTTTTCACAATTCCAGCCCAAACCCCATTACTGGTTGTACTGAATCAATGCTCACTCTAACAACCAAGGAAGGTTACTAGCACTCACAAATAATGGTCAGTCTGTCCATCTCTTTTATTAGCCAAATTCTGTGGGGGTGGGGGGAATCTGTGTTGTCACATGGTTTCTTTAAGGAGACCCACTGCAGTTCTTATTTTAGTCGCTTCTGGAAAAGAAGTTGCTTTTGGTCACGTCAGAATTGTGTTGTTCAAACCCTGTCCCTTCAGTTTCAACAGGCTTTTGCATTGCACATAATTTAAATAATATTTAGAAAATAAAATATGTTGCATACTTCATGCTTTCCCTTGAAAGGTCAGGGTCTTCCAGCTACCCAAGCAGAAGTGGAGGTGATTGAAAGAGCCCGAGAAAAACGTGCCTGGGAGGCAACGCTTCCCCCACTAAATGATGCTGCACACATTGCAAAGAGGAGGAGGATGATGGAAGAAATGGAGAGGAAAGAGTGGGCCTTCCGAGAAGAGGAAATTGAAGAGTAGGTTCTTAATTTTTACTGGGTTAACTTTTCCAGTTCAAATATACATATTAAGGAATATATGTATCTTTAAAAAGCATTCATATGACTTTGACCATTATAAGCCATGTGCACAAACATAGCAAGAGCAGCAAAACATTAGCTCTGTTGAGCAGTAAGTGAAAGTGTTTTTCCTTCCAAGCTGTAAGTAGAAATCTCTGTAGAACTGTAAAGGCTCTTGGTATCCACTTTCACTCCCATCTGTTAACCCCCACACTGTGGGGATTTGAGGAGCGCTCTTCTTTATGAACACTCTTCTCTGTGTATTCACTCTCCTTTTCTTGAAGATTGCAAGAAGTTAGACTAGAACTTTTGAAGACCCTGATGAGAAATCGGGAAGAGAACCACAATGAACTGAATGTCAGTCGCTTAGATACTCACTGGTTTAACCTCATGCGAGAAAAAGAAGAGAAGGTGAAAAAGATTAAACATGAACATATAAAAGGTAACATGAAGGATAAAACCTAGGTTAGCATCTATGTTTCAAATGTTCTGTTCAAGGCAAAGGCACATTAAAGCCACATCAAGCAAATTCATGGAAGGTGAAGTTCAGGTTTTGTCTAAGAGACGTAAGGATTTAAACTGTAATTCTATGAACAAGTCCCATAGAACTCAGTGACACTTACTTCTGAGTAGACTTACACAGGATTGGGCTTTAAGATTTTTTTTTCATTTTGTTTGAAATGATATTTCAGCAATCAGAAGACTAATAGCTAAGGGTAAAAATGTGGAAGGAAAACTGGAGAGAAGAAATGTCATCAAAGATTATACTGAGTATGAATCACAGGCTTATGCTCCTCTATCAAGAATTGGTTACTTTCCAGACAATCATGCAGATCGTTACATAGTGAAGAACCCCTTTCTGAACACCTATAAAGGTAAGCCATACTAAGGAAACCTTCCAGCATATTTGCCTATTTCAAAGCATCCTTGTCTGCTTCAGGGAATGTGCAGAGATCCTGCTTCTGTGGAAGGTCAGCTTCATCTACTTCATGTCACAAAAATGTCCTCTATGCTGAACCCAGAGGAGGTGTTGTTACAATTGAGGGGCCACCATTAAAATCTTTGTCCCTGGCAAAACCAAATTGGATCATGGTAATTATTTCTCTTACATCACAATCTGGATCTCTCTTTTCTCTCTACCACCAATACTTTCATTCTACCTGATTTAGGATTACTTGAACTGGAGGCATCTCTTCCTGACTCTGCTACCCAGCTCCGGACGAAAGCTCCAAAACCCAGGAGCACCACCACTAAGGATGGGTTTACTAAACGGTCTGCTAGACTAGAGATGGAACTGGCACAGGTTTATGAGGTATTAAGCTTCATCTGAGGTCATATCAGTGCCTTCTGTTTTTCATTTTGCTTCCTGAATAACATCTATGCATCATACTAGACAAGAAAACTTGTGGACAAAGAAAAAGCATGCCATCATTGCAGATGTTACAAGTTGGTATTTGATTGCTGTTAATCAATGGCACAGTCTTTTTGCCTTCATGGCATTATTTTTTTCCCCTTTTCATATGGTAGTTAAGAAAGGGATGTGCAGAACTGTTTCCAGATTAGACCTCTAATCCCTCCTTCACATTGCTTCATTCACAGAATAATAGATGCATATTAGGTCTACATGACATCTTATTCTTGTAGCCCCCAGTTGTTTTACTACCACATTTCCCATCTTTTTGCATAAAAACAGGAAAAGACTGAATAGTTGCTCAGTGCCATCTAGCCAATAATGTTGGAAGCCCGCCAGCATTTATAAAATAGTCTTGTTTTCCTCAGCCTGTCCACCTCACAGTTCCTTTGCAGTCAATTGTAACAATATGGGGAATGTATAATTCCAATATATAGTAATGATCACAATTAAAAAAAAATCTATATGTGCAGGCAAATCTGTTACTGACAATGCACACAGTAAATAAGAAAGGGGAATAATGATGAAATTCTGTTTAGGCCAATTACCTAGGGCCAGTTCCTCATATATTATTTCCTCTCCAGAAACTGCAAGAAAAGAAGAATCAAATCAAAAAGTCTCCCACACCACTTCGTTTCCTTCAGAAGGTATCAAAGTACTTTGGTCGTCCTCCCACCCCAGCACTGGAAGTACCTTCCCTAGTAAGTGCAGTGTTTCTTTCAATTTTTCAAGTCTTGCTCATTCCAGCTGGATAACATGCTGCAGCAGGGGTCCAGTTTGGATATGGGTAGAGGAGCATCAAAAGAACAAATATACCTAAGTCACAGAAAAGCTGGAGATTTGGTACCAGAACTGGCAGACAAAGACTAAATGGCCAGCAGCAAATGTGGTCATGCTGCAAGGCAACAGCAGAGGTTGGAGGTGCCAGAAACAAGGCCCAAGGCATGCAGGAGTCACAATCTGAGTAGGCAGCAGCAATAGCTTGGGAAAAGAAGGATGAGAATGCATTCAGTTCTCATGTTCAAGACAGCATTCAGAGTCATGAGCTGGACTGGCTCCAAGAGCCGTGTGCTTCCTAATTGCAAAGTCAGTAGCCATGAGGGGAAGTCAACTTACTTTCCTTAGATTGAAGCTGCTGTCTAAAGGGCATATTTTTGGAAAGACAGGCTAGTGTGCCTGGTTGTTGTGGCGTGCATCCTGCCATCTTCAGGTACACTCATGGGAGATGCCCCATGCTGAATAACTCTGCAAGTGCTCTCAAAACCAGGAGCAGCTTTGTGGGAAGTTGCAAGGAGCACCTGTGGAGCAATGATGCAGTGCAGCTGGAGACCCTGAAGATCAGCATAAAAGGCTTCATGGCACTGCTGCTCCTTGCCACAGCAACGCAAGTGTCCTGGTGACTCTTGTGCTCTGACCCCCACTTTGCTATGCCTTGTTCCTGTTCATTCCTGCCTTGTCCATTTCTGCTCCCACCTCGCTCCAGCCAGTGCCCTTCCTGCTGTTCCTGCTGTTCCTCTGAGTAGACCATGCCTCTCTCCAGCCTGCTACAACCCTCTCATCAACATCTCTCCGGTAAACTGATATTGGAACTGTGCTCTGACTTTCTCTCTTTCTGTACATGCCAAACTCGGACTGCTTCCTTTGACCCAGACCCACTGACTTGCCTCAAGCCTCTGGCCTGTAGTGAGCTCCTGACTCAGCTGGAGCTTGCGCCTGTCATGCGTGCGTGCTTAGAAGAGTCTCTTACGCGTGCACAAGGGGAGGAACCTTCTCATGAGAACCAGAGCATCAATGAAGAGCTATTTCTGGTTTCAACAGAACAAACTTTACTCCCCACTCTCACAGACAGTGAGAGTAAGAATGGGCCAGCTAATGAGGTGCTGAAAGAAGATGAAACAGGCACAGGAACAGGGCGATTTGAGAGTAAATGTGAGAACAGACTTTCAATCTTCTGATATAGAGTGTGAGAACCAAACTGATAAGGGACAAGCGGGATTTGAGGATGCTCGTTCTTGCAGGCACAGGCACAGACTGGGACAGCTGGAATCCCAATTGACTGAACGATGGCAAGAGAGAGTTCACAGCGCCCCATCTCTGGGGGTGCGGCCATGGAGGGTTCATAAGCAAGGTGTGGGCTGAACTTTGCTTCGATTTTACATGTATAGCTGTTTAGAATAAAGACGTTTGTAGTATCTGCTGGAGTGATTGCTTTCATTGGGAAGGAGCGCCAGCCACATGACAGTGCCCTGGGCTCGGTGTTCTACCCCTCCTTGCTGCTGCCCATGGCCCAGCCCTCACATCAGATTCCAATGTCAAGGGGGAGACTGGTTTGAAACAGCTCAGACTCCAGCTGTAGCTCAAGGTCCTGAGACCCAGCAGGAGATGGCAGTGAGGGAGATTAGCCCAAGGGCATGTGGGGAGACTAGTCAACATGGCCATGGGAACCTTGAGGAATTACAGACTGAGGGAGGAAACACTGAAATGGGATGTCTCTCCAATGGAGAACTCCTGCCCTCTGAAGAGGTAGACCTGGTGGCACACTGTCCTCACTGGAGGAGAACCCAATTAGGGACATATTGGAAGGAACAGAGGCATGCCTGTTTCCACAGCATGCCCCCCTCCAGGGTTGAGACACAGAAGAGCTTCTGTGAAAGCTTCAGGAAATGAATGGTAGAAAGGGTTCAAAGGGATACTTTGTGTATGCTCAGAGACTCTTATGTCACAATAAGGAATATTAAGCAAAGAAATGCTGCTGAGGCTGATACTGCTTGGAGGGATGAACACAGACTGTGACACTGGCCTCCTGAGGACCAAAGGTGCTGATAGTGCAGGAAGTAAGGTGCTGGAGTCTGGCTGCTGAAAACACCCTCAGGGCTTTATACTGTTGTTGCCCTGTTTTCTGCTACTTGTTAAGTTATAGGAATTGTGGTTAGAAAAACAGAAGGGTGCTACCAGTATTTGGTCTAGAGTAATTTGCCTTTTATAATCCAATGTTTAAACAGTGGCTACCAGCTGGATTCTTTTACACCACTGGTGAGTCTTAATTGAAAGGGAACTTTGCTGTGCCACCGTTTGCACAATTAGAAACTTGTGTATCAGTTTCACTGGAAGTTTAAAATATATACTTTAAAGTAGGTGAGAGAGAGGAGTAGACATAGGGAACATTAAGGCCTGCTCCAGTTGGATTCCATGCCTGTCTGCCTGTTCCAGGGCCAATCAACATCACCCATTCTGTGGGGCAGGAAGAAGGTGACAGGAGCAGGCAGAGGGAACATCAGGGTCAGCTCCTGTTGGACTGCCCCTTACCCTCACAGGGATAATTAACATCAGTAGCCCTGTGGGAAAGAAGATGGAGTGAGGGAAACTGGAGAAGGCAAAGGGAAATTCAGTTGGACTGCCTTACCCTGGAAGGGTAATTAGAAACATCGAAACAGATTGACTCAGAAGGGGCCTCCTGGGCCATCTAGTCAGAACCCCACCCCAGCTCCAGCCAGCTCCACTCATGACATGCCTAACATGTGCATGCCCAGTCTATCCTTAAACGCCCTCACTGATGGGGCTTCAACCACTTCCCATGGAAGCCCATTCTATACCCCAGGGGTCCTAACTGTCAGGAAGTACTTCCTGGCATCCACCTTGAATCTTGGTTCCGTGAGCATTGCTCCATTGGAATGCGTCCTGCCTCTCCCCTCCACTTCAGGGGAAAAAAGGTCATGACCCACCTCTGCGTGAAACCCCCTCACGTAACTGTATGTCACTAACAGGTCCCCTCTGAGCCTTCTCCTCCCAAGGCTGAAAAACCCAGCTCCCTCAGTCTCTCCTCATATGGCTTTCCCTGAAAACCAGCCACCATCCTAGTGACCCTTTGCTGCACTGATTCCAACCTTGCTATATCCCTTCCATAATGAGGGGCCCAGAACTGAACACAACACTCCAGCTATGGGCACACCAGAGTCGTATAGAGTGGCAGTCATATCTCTCTATCTAGAAGCCACGGTTCTGGCTATGTATCCAAGGGTGGTGTTTGCCCTCTTAGCCACTGTGTCCATTTCTATCTATCTATCTATCTATCTATCTATCTATCTATCTATCTATCTATCTATCTATCTATAATTCTATCAATCCTGCTGAAACTCTGTTTATTTTTTGCCTCTTCCTTCCCCATCTCTTTCCCCTTATGTGGCATGCATTTTTTATATCCCTTGGACAGGAATTGTCTTGTTTACTTGTTGATTCAAGACCATTTGGGAGCTTTTTTTGGCTCAAAAGTGGAATCAAAATACTGCACATAAATAAAATAAAAATGGATTGCAATTAGTTTGTTGTTTTTCCAGTTATTGAATATTTGATGGTAAGGCAGTAGCATTTTTTCAGATAAAATTTAAACTTTTTACTTGATCATCTATGCTATTTTTATTTCATTAAAAATGTTAGCTTTTTGAACTTGTCTAGAAGGTTTACAAGATGTGTCCAGAAAGTAATGAGAATGAAGTTCCTATGCTTGAGAAGGGCTCTGTGAAGGGAAAGCTGGCCAAGGTCACTTGGGGTGGGGTGCCAGGTATACGTTAGAACACCGATCAATTTCATTCCAGCCCTGTCAGAGTCGAGACATTCTTTGTTGTGACACCCTGTTCAAGTGTCTCATATTAAGGCAAATGCATGCGAGTTTGGAGCAGTGGTATGCGATAAAATTTTGTGTGGAATTGGGTAAAAGTGCATCAGAAACTTTGGAAATGGTGAGGAAAGCTTATGGAGAAGCTGCACTATCATCTGCACAAGTGTATCGATGGCACAAGGCTTTCAAGGAAGGATGAGAAGGTGTTGAAGAACAACAATCAGGGTGCCCCTCTTTGTCAAAAACGGAACATAATATGGATGCAGTGAGGTCTGTTCTCAGCTGTGATTGATGGCTCACTAGCAGAATGATCGCAGAGGAAACGGGAATTACCAAGTCAATTGTTCATGAAATCGTGACTCAGGATTTCAACATGAGAAAAGTGTGTGCAAAACGTGTTCCAAAGAACTTGCCACCTGATCAGAAGGAACACCATCAACTTGTTTGCCAAGACCTGTTGGCCTGTTTGGAAAGATAGCCTGTTTTTTTTGAGTTGAGTGATCATGAGAGATGAATCCTGCGTGCTTGAGTATGATCCCAAGATGAAGATACAAAGTTCAGAATGGCACACACCCTTGTCACCTCACCCCAAGAAAGCTTGAATAAGCAACTCAAAAGTCAAATCAATTGTCATTTTTTAAATTTGTGTGGAATTGTCCATAAGGAATTTGTCCCTACTGGTCAAACTGTGACTCAAAGGTTTTACCTGGAAGTCCTTGGTTGCTTAAAACAGAATTCTTTTGTGTGCGTCCTGAGATTGGCTCAACTTGGATCTTTCATCATGGCAATGCACCAAGTCACAGTGCTTTGGCTGTCAGAGTTTTTGGCTAAAAAACGCATCACGGTGCTTCTCTATCCACCCTATAGCCCCAACTTGGCTTCTTGTGACTTTTTTACACTCCCAAAGATGAAGAATGGTTTGAAAGGACATCATTTTGGTGGAAAACGTCCAAAGAGCCACTATGCAGGCTCTGAATGCCATCCCACTTGAAGACTTCCAGGGATGCTTTGAAGAATTGAAAAATTGCTGGGAGCATTATGTACACTCACAAGGTACATACTTTGAAGGAGACAATGTTCAATTGTAAATTTTTTCAATAAAATAATGTTTAAAATACCATTCTCATCACTTTCTGGACATACCTGGTATTCCTTCAATTGTGTCCAATTTATTTACTCATAGCTTTCTCTTGTAATTTAATTTAATTTAATTTAATTTTCTTGAGTGTCTTCCTGCAAGATTCAGTTAATGATGATTGATTCTTTGTTGTCTTTTTACAGAGAGATGAAGAAAGAGAACTAGCTGCAATTACACTACAGAAATTAATCCGAGGCAGAGCTATCCAGAACATGGTATCTTCTGTCTTTTTGACTATACAGCAGCATCCAGTAATCTGATGGGAGGTTTTATCTGTGCCTACATGTGTCTCTCCCCAGAACACATGGATTAGACATAGCTTATCTTAGCAGTGAAAGATCTAATTCTGTGCCTGAATGCTACATACCCTTTAAGCCAGGGGTCCTCAAACTTTTCCACCAGAGGCCCAGTTGAAAGCTGCCGGTGGTGCATGCGGGCCGGCATGGGGTTGGCACGCACGTGGGGGCAGGGCATGTGGTGAGGCAAGGCGAGGTGCGGGCAGGTGGATGCGGGCGTGTGGCAAGGAGAAGCAAGGCACAGGAAGGGGCAGGCACGCACCACAAGGCGAGCGCATGAGGCAGTGGCTTACTCACTTGGAGATCGTTTTCTCTGAACGAGCAAACCTCTGTCTCCCGGCACCTGGGGCGAGGTGGGCGGCGGGTGGGTGCGGGTGCGTACATGCATGGTGGGTCCAAATGGGCAGGGGGACCAGATAAATGGCCATGGTGGGCCAGATCTGGCCCCCGGGCTGTAGTTTGAGGACCCATGCTTTAAGCTCTTTGATTGCTTAGGTTCAATTCAGATATCACACTGAACCATTGTTTGTCCTAATTAGAGTTCATGATCCATGCATAACTCGTAAACCATGTTTTAGAATAGCCTATCTGCTTTATTTTTAGTTGTGTTCAGTGCTTCAGCCTCTAGGCAAGGTGATGTTTTGATGATGATGATGATGATGATGATGGCTATTATTGCTTCCTGTCACAAAATGCAGTTTCAGTGTGATCTATACACATAATATAGAAATCTACTGTTATATTTATATTTATTTATTTATTTATTAAAACATTTCTATGCCGCCCCTTGCCGAAGCCTCGGGGTGGCTTGCAACACAATAAAATACAATAAAATACAAAAATAACAATATAAAATAAATAACAATATAAAAGAAGTCGCCCTGGCCAGATAAATAAGCAAATATTGTTAACAATTAAAATGACGTTTAAATAAAAAGGTCTTCACCTGGCGCCGAAAAACAAATAACGACGGCGCCAGGCGGGCCTCTCTGGGGAGCGCATTCCATAGGTGGGGCGCCACCACAGAGAAGGCCCTCCTCCGAGTACCTACCCTCCTAATTTCTTTCATGGAGGGTTCCCGGAGAAGGGCCTCTCCCGCAGATCTCAAGGGGCGGCCGGGCATATATGGATGTAAGCGCTCCTTCAGGTAACCAGGATCCAAGCCGTTTATATCCTGCCTTTTTTTCCTCTCAGCAGGAATCTCTTATATGATTCCCCCATCTCTGTTTATCCTTCAACAATCCTGAGAAATAGGTTGGGTTGAAGGTCAGTGATTGGCTCAATGTCACCCAGTGAGTTCAATGGCAAAGTTGAAGTTGAAATCCAAAATTGGGATCATTTTGAGATCATTCATCTCAGTCATGATTAATAGGAGGATGGAAACCCAAAATCCTTATAAACCATTATTAGCATGATAATATAAATAGAAATAAATGCCATAAAATGTTATCTAAAATTAGTACAATTTGAAAAATGTTCATTTACAACAACACAAAATCACTTCCTGCTCACAGCCTAGAATAAACAACACAAAAGCAGCCTAAGACAATTGGGTCATAGTGTCCAAATGCTTGAGAAACCAAGGTCACCTTTTCCTGGTGCTGAAAAAAATGGTGCTACACAAGTGTCCCTGGGGTGACCTTTCTATAAACACACTTATCACAGAAAAGGGTTTTTCCAGAAACAATCCAACATGCACATTGCAGTAATCTAAACTGCAGGTTACCAGAGCATTGACTACTGCCTGTAGGCTATCTCTTTCCAGAAGGGTCACACACGGGATACTGGCAGAAGTCACTGTATGCCTCAGAGGCTATTTGAGTCTCCAGTGACATTGATGGATCCTGGAATTCCCTACCTGTGCACCTACTTCAGGGAGAGAATGATCTCACCTATAGCTGGTTGTATCTCCAGAGGAACCACCCATCAGTCTTATATGGGTAGATAATCAGTTTACTGGTCCTCATCTAGTCCATTATTGAGGCCAAACACTGCTTCAGCGAGTTCACTGCCACACATGCCTGAGATGAAAAGAAGTAGAGCTGCATGTCTTTGGAATGGTGGTAATGTACCTCAAGAATTTGGATGAACCCTCACTGTAGTTTCCTGCAGATGTTAACCAGCAGGTAGGATAGAATTAACCCTTGCACACTGGAGGTTTTATAGAACCAAGGGATACTCCCCAAGCACCACCCTCTGGAAACAGCAGTCTAGGTAGGAGTAGAACAACTGCAGGTTGTGCTCCCAACTCCCAGTTCAACCACCCTGGAACATCACTATGACATACGGTATTGAACACTCTCAAGAGATGAAGACATATCAACAGGAGCACACTCCACCTGCCTCTCTTCTGATACAATCATCCTATAGGGCAACTAAGGCAATCTCAGTACTAAAATGGGGCTTGAACCTCAACTGAAATTGATTCAGAAAATCAGTCTAATCCAAAAGTTTCTAGACTCAAGGGCCATGTCTCAAGGACCTTTCTCAGGACATGGATCTGTACACCTGACCTAAAATTGTTCAGGAGTGGTCTCACCACTGTCTCTTTCTGGTGACCCAGAACTACTACTTCTCATCAGGAAGCATTTATAACCTCCCTGGCCCATTCACCTGCCCTTTCATTCCTGGATTTCACTTACCAGGAAGAGCAAAGATTCAAAATGCATGTGGTCACACATACTTTTACAAGCATGTTGTCCGTGTGTTCAAGCTATACTAACTGAAACAAACTCAATACTTCTGGAGCAGCCAATGCTGTGGACACCTAATAAGACTGAACTGCAAGTGATATTATCCTCAAAATGCCTAGCAAATATATTACATTAGGCCACAGAGTTTCAACTACCTCCTCCAGACCAGTATGTAATAGGTGCTGAACTACCCAGAACAGTTCCACTGATAAGCATAGAAAGGATGCAGTGGAGGCAGGAAAACAATATTCTTCACTGCCATTAAGTAGGCTTAGTGTTGATCATGTACTAATGTTTGACTGTACTCCTTGGGAATCTTGATCAACTTACATTCTTCTTGAGAGCAAGCATGATGTAGTGGTTAGAGTGCTGGCCTGAGATTCAGATTTGAGTCAGCCATGAAGCTCACTGGGTGACTGGGCTAGTCACTCACTCTCAGCCTAACTGACCTCACAGGGTTGTTCTGAGAATAAAAAGGGGTGGAGGGGGACTATGTAAGTCACCTTGGGTTCCTCGTAAGAGAGAAAAAAGGGATAAAATCCTATGCATATAAAAATAAAATAAATGGACAGATTCTAAGAGAAGTGTTCCCCCTTCAGAATCATGAACTGCAAAAACCCATCAACCAAATGCTCATGGGTGGCTCTTGTCTTTGCATCCATGCCAAGCAGCCCCCCACCCTTTGACATCACTCTCTTCAGTTTTACTGCTTCTGGGATGCTGCCACACTGCACAAGGTCCTGGCAGATAAGCATGGTCCCAGGAGACAGACATGCCTGGCAATGAGCCTGGGGAATTTTTTCTTTTTTTATTGGCTCGCCTACTGATGGTGGTCTCCATCACAGCCAAAGGTGACAAGCAGCTAAAGACACAGACCAGGGCACAGCCGGAGAGTTTATGTTTTGGCAAGGTGTTCCACTTGTTAACGATACACATCAAAAGCCTAAAGTGACATTTGAAAATTGCCTGTAGCTTGGCAGAAGCTCTTCTGCCACTGACATCACATACCACCATATCACCCCCACCTCTTCTCTTTACCACCATGTCAGTCCCTCCATTGCCAAATCCCAATCCAGTTACTTACTGCCACTGTGTCTTCCTACTCTGTTACTGCATAGCAGTTCATCCTAGTTCTTCCACCATAGCATGCAAGCAAGTGGGAGAATGAACTGGCTCTGGTTGCAGTGTAAGAGAAGGTGTTAGCATTATTCCAGAGGTGGATAAATTTGGTTTCTGTGCCAAAGGAAACAAATTACTATCAATTGCTTTCAGTTCTGCTTATCATCCCTTTGGATCCAATTAATAAGAAAGGTTGTTCAGTACCAAGAGGATCATCAAGACCTAAGTCTTCATTCTCCATATTGCTAGCTCCACCACCAAGTCTACAACAGCCTTCAATACCTACAACAACACCAAGCCTACGCCTATGGATCTTCAGGGAACATGCCAGCTCCTCTGCTGTGCCATGACACTGATCATGATCTCCTGCATCTATACACTCCAGACCATGACTGCCACCTCCATTGGACATTGAAGGCTACGCATCCACCTCTACCTCCTACTCATTGGTGGTCCCATGTACTTCCTCTCTGAGCACAGTTGTGGGAGCCCAGGACTCCACCTCTTCACTGGTAGTCATAGGCCTTTTCTCTGAGCAGAAGCAGAGGATGACCAAGTCTTTCAGGCTGGCTACCAAACTACAGATGGTAGAGGGTGTTTGATCCAGACTTCGACACTGTCTATTCAGAGGAATCAACACTGGTGGCCATACTATTTCTACCAACACTTCTCCAAACTGTGCAGCAGTCATGGAAGGTCCATCATTGTTGGTACCAATGGCTGGTTGGTCAAAATGGCTGAAGAACATGTGTAGAGTGCAGAAGATGTGGCCTTCTTCTTCCAGCATCTGAAGGTGAAATCCATCACTGTGGAGTTGGCCCAGGGAAAGTCATTCCCTGCCAGAGGACAAAGAAAGACACCACCTGGATATAATGGGGAGACACGTCTATTCATCTTTGGCTCTGGGAATCTGAGTGCCAAACTACCAGGCCACAATTCTAAGATACCAACTTTGGGAGAAAATTGGTCCCCTTTGTGAACACTGGCTGGAAGACCAAAGAGGGCTTGCCTGCGTCTTCCAGTGTGAAGTGATGCATCTCTCCTCCCTTCTAATCAGTGCTTGTTTTAACATACAAAGCCCTAAATAACTTGAGACCTGGTTATCTGAAGGGTCACCTTTTCCCATATACTTCTACCCACCCATTGAGATGTGGAAATGAGGTCCTTCTGAAAGAGCCATCCCTAAAGGAAGTAAAAGGGATGCCAATTAGAAGAAAGGCCTGCTCAGTGGCTGTTCCCCACCTTTGGAACGGAATTCCTAAAATGGACTGCCTGGTGCCATCACTATTTTCATTTTGGCACCAGGCAAAAACTGTCCTCTTTTGAAGGTTTTTCAAAACCTGACTTTAACAGCTGATGATAAAGGCTCAACCTGCTACCTACAGGTTCCCTTTCTCCTTCCCCCTGTACTTATAATTGTACAGTTGGCCTGTTTACAATGTTGTTAGCCACTTAGAGAGCCCCTAAATCAGGGGTCTCAAACTCGCAGCCCGCGGGCCAATTGCCGGGAGGGGCGGGGCACGGGGGAGGGGCCCTGTGGCCTTCAAAGCGCCGGCGGGGCCCGGGCCGGCCTCCGGGAGCCACACGGGATGAGCGGCCCACCACCACCGCGGTGGTGGAATACTTGATGCGGCCCAGCCTCACCCAGACTCTACTTCCAGCGGCCCCCAGGTAAGCGGTATCCCTGCTCTAAAGGGATATACAGCAGCCTATAAATGTGAAAATAAAGAAATCCTTCATCCAGCTCCCACTGAAACCAGACCTAATCTCTTGGAATCAGGATAGAGTTCTATGCCCAGACATAAGCACCCTTTGCCAAACAACATGGAAGATCCTTCACTAGAGCACAGAAATTCCACCTGTCTAGAAGGACTACAGGAATTACTGGATATGGCTTTGAAACCATTCACCAATGTAAGGGAGTCTTACATTGAAAATAGAAACCTTTCTTTGTTTTTGCATCAGGAGAAGGCTTCAATGCACATTGGTACATGGTTGAGCAAGTCCTTCTGTTCTTGAACACTCTTTCAGTGGGGCCTTAAAACAGCATCTGTCTATGTCTACCTGGAAGCAATCTCATGCTTCCATGAATTGATCCAGGTTTCATTGGGTTTTTTTCTGCCCCTTGAGTGAGAGCAATTCCTGTGAAACATCCTCTCCAGCAACTCAACCTTTAACACCAAACTTGAGTCTCTTCATTGTCCTTTAGGCCCTTTTGAGAAAACTGTTTAAACCCATGGCAACAGTCAACCTCTGTGCACTTATTTTGGAAATTTGCTTTCCTGGTGGCAATCACATCAGCCCGACGCTCCAGTGAATTAAATGTTCTATGGATGGATCTCCCATAATTTGACTTTCACAGAGACAAAGTGGTCCCTCCCTCCCTCCCAGAGTTGTAACTCCTTTTCATCTGAACGAGGACTTTGTTTTACCAGCCTGTTTTTCTTGCCCATCCAACCCAGTGTAGTTTATGTATGCTGGATATTCATAGAACATTGACATTCTTTTGGTCCATTACTTAATCCTTCCATCACCCTCACAAGCTTTTTATCCATTATGATGTCAACAACAAAGGACACCATCTATCCTGGCTAGCAGCCTGGGAGGTGAGGATAATTTCCCTGGCTTATGACATAGCCACTCTTTAAGTCTCAATACCACTGAAAGCACACTCTACATGAGTGATGGCAAGTCAACTGTGCTGCATGCTGGAATTCCCCTGCTGAATTTCTGTAAAGCAGCCACATGTGAATGCACAGAGACCACAAAGAAAAAAGGCAGGTTGTTTACTTGTAACTGACATTCTTTTAGTGGTCATCTCCATATTTACACAGCTCAACCACAGTCCCCTCTTTGGTGTCATATTCTAAACTTTCCTTCGTATATTGAGATTGGCGCAGTCAAAGTGCTTCTCCCTTGGTCCTGAGATAACAAAGGCAGTCTCAAGTGAACTGAGGGAACAGGTGGGAACTCCTCCTATACATACCGAAAGCTGGGGTGGGGAGGAGTTCTTGCCAAAACATTCACAGCTATGAAACCTTCCTGACAACATGCTCCATACAGGTGCAGAGCCCATATGTGTGAATGCAAAGATGACCACTCAAAGAGTGACAGTTACAGGTAAGCAACCTGCCTTGTTTTGTTTCCTGTTCCAAAAGTTACCTTGCTTCTCTCTTCCATTGTTCTTTCGTTAGGTGTACCAAGATTGAAGTAGATACTGTACTTTCTGTTTCTTGTGTTTTCCTTTCCAAATGCTATTTTTGAATTGCATTCCACAATCCCTAATAATAGCTTAGCCAAGTATAGGTCTCCCCATCATCACCTGTACCAGCCTTGCCTGAATGACTAAAGATTAGGTGATTATTCCATCTTGTGTTCAACAACTCATCAGCACCACAGGTAGCTTTTAACTGCTGTGAGATTCTAATATTTCTAGGTTAGTCAAATACATATATAGACATAGAAGTTCATATACACTCATTAAGCCACCTGGAGATCTTTGGCAGTTTTAAAATGAAATAAATAAATGGAGAAGAACAACAAGGGGATTCAGCAGCCCAAACTGTGGTGACTTTGCATTACCCTATGGTTAAAAATGCAGAAGTACTTTTGCAGAGAATAGAACTTGAACATCTCTTATCTTCACACAAGGATATACTTTTTTGTTTATTTCCCACAGGCAATATCAACTGGATAAGCTAACAGAGGGGCCAGGCTTCTCTTACTTGTAAGAAGACAGGGAGATCTAAACTCTTCTATGGCCCATGTTACTTTGTTGTTGTATATCCTCTATGGTTTATAGCCAGTTGTTCTTTATATATGGTTATCATAAAGTCTTAAAAGCTTTCAAATTATTTTTAGAAGAGGTAACACTAAAGTTTTGTGGAAGACTACATTCAGTGTGATTTTGATCATCATCCATTTACCTATGATTTTTAAAATTTTTAAAACAGATGTTTGAAGGGAAAGAAAAGCGACTAGAGCTGATCCGAGAGTTGCGTACCACTCATGCACTCCAGGAGGATGGGCAACTTTTGAAGAAAGCTGAGAAGCAAGTGACATTGGCATTGCAGCGGCAGCGAGATTTGCATGAACATAAGGTTTGACTGTAAACAGTGAGAAATTCCCTGCTGCCACATTTAAAAACTTTCCATTCTTGTTTTTTACAAAAGCATGTGTAACAGAAGCTGAAAGAGGGCTCTAGCCATCTGAGTAAACTTCCCCAGTATAGAATCATAGAATGGTGGAATAGTAGAGTTGGAAGGGGCCTGTAAGACCTTTGGATTGAACCCCCTGTTCAATGCAGGCATCCAAGTTAAAGCATCCATGACAGATGACTGTCTTCCTGCCTCTAATGTGGAGAGCCCAGGACTAATCGGTTCCATTGCTGTACTGCTCTAGCAGTCAAGAAGGTTTTCTTGATGTCCAGAGTGGGAACCAGTACCTCACGTGATTTGGAAGTGATACAGCTCAGTGAAGCCCGGACTAGTATTGGCTTTTTTGTAGCCGCATCTCTTTGTTTTCTGAAATTCGGCCAGTAATCTGCAACAATTCCCATTTCTCACTTGTGGTATTGTTGATCCATTGTGTTACTGTACATTTGGTTCCCTTTTCCTACATGCAGAACTTGACATTTGTCCCTCTTATTTTGTTGCTTTATATTAACACTGCTGGGGAAAGCTCTGGAAAACTCTGTGTTGTGTGTGTGTGGGGGGGGGGGCAAGCGAGCGAGCATGATGTGCAGTGTTAGGAGCATGCTTCAGGAGAATCTAGCTGTTCTCAGAATTCTAGGAGACATGGATGGTCTTTTAATCCCACATCAAGGTTGGACACTGAAGGTGAGTCCTATGTGTGGACAGATCCCTGCAAAAGACAGGTAATGATAAATGATGGAATGGTGATACATTGGTGAATGTATAGCATTGTTCATTTTTGTATGATGCCAAACATCTTGAGAAGTCTGGTCATAAAAAGGCACACAGAAATTATGGGTTCAGGTCAGGATTTTTAAAAAGTATAAACAGAATAACAAATGGCATATTTTTGCATTCCCATTAGTTGTCTCTCATGGAAAAACATTTGGCTCGGGTGGAAGGGAGAGCACTTGCAAACATGCTGGATTTCCTCTCGAAAGAGCTAATTAGGCTACAGGAAGAGCGAAAGATCCATGCTTTTGCTATGTTAGCTGAAAGACAACGTCGCATGCGGGAAGCAGAGGAGAGTGGATGCCGTCAGGTGGAAGAGAGGCGCAGGCGTGAAGAGGATGAGATCTTTAAACAGGCATGTGTTGGGCAGCAGCCTCAAAACTGCAAATGGACCTTGTCCAGATGCATTCACAGAAAAAAGGAGCTGGCTGTCCGAGCCTGGAATTTATGAAGAACAGGTTTCTGTGGGGAGGGAGGGAGGGATCCAAACTGCTGCAGGGCTGAGTATGTCTCACCCACAAAGGAACACTTTGTTTTTGGTTGGTTGGTTGGTTTGTTTGTTTTGTTTTTCCTTTGCATGCAGAATTTTCTTTTTCCCTTAGCACACATGTGCAGAGTATCCTTTCTGTATTTTTACATAAAGTCAAACCCTGTTAGCTAGAAATTACTGCTTACAACTGGTAACTGATCTTTGCTTCACACACAAATGCATGCACCTGTAGATAAAACTAAAACTACAGACAGCTGAGCTACAAAAATCAGAAATTAACCCTGGAACAATGATAGGTGGGATTGTGTAATTTTTCCCACTTTGGAGCCTTTTAGCACTGCTGAGGTATTGCTTTTCCACATTTAGCTGATAGCAGCATTGAAACTGAGAGTGTATACAACATGTAATATAATATTACGATGGACTAACAATGCCCTTCATCATGGCCAAGATATTTCTATATTGGACTGGTTTGCATGATCGAAAGATCATTTACAAGCATCTATGCCTTGATAACCCCTCTGTAACTGGCTTTGCACAACACGTTAACCCATGGCAGTTTGTACGACTAACAGCTAGTTGCATGGGATTGGGACCCACTGGAGAGCAAAATTGTAAGTGGTCATGGAAGCAACATTCCAGTCTCGCCCCTTTCTACCTACACAACAGAGCTACCTCACTGGACACCAGTCCTTTAGCCAGAGACCGTATCAATACACCAGCCTAGCAAGAAAAGGCTCAATACTGACGATTGCCAACATTGATGGGCAGTGTGACTCAGTCCTCCAATAACTCTTCCCTTCTCATTTGGGGATCGACTAAAACATCATATCTCCATATGGGAAACCATCACATCTGACCGGTGGATTCTATCCATTATAGAACATGGATATAAGATCGAATTTGAAACTCTGCCTCCTCTCAGAGCGGTCCATCATACATCACCCTCTCCAGTTCTACAAGAAGAAATCAAAACACTAATATGCAAAGAAGCAATCCGGAAGATAAACTGCTCAGAGAGACAACATGGTTTCTGCTTGGGATATTTCACCATACCAAAGAAGGATGGAGGTCTGCATCCCATCTTAGACCTGCATGGAGTGAACTGTTTTATCAAGACCAAAAAATTCAGGATGACCACACTACAAAGCATCCTACCATTATGGCAAGAGGAGGATTGGTTCGCATCTTTAGACCTGAAGGATGCTTATTTCCATATAAGAATTTACCCTACCTATAGACATTTTCTAAGGTTTCTGGTTAGTACGGAAGCATATGAATTCAACACACTCCCATTCAGCCTCACCACAGCACTGACTTTGAAAGGCCATTACAATTATGGTTCAATCGCATTCACCATCCCAAGCACAATTCTCCATACCAACTACTCAGGCCTCCACGCTCAGTTCTACAGACTCTATGCTGGTGGCTGGTCGATTCAAACTTAACTCAAGTGATTCCGTTCTAACCATTGCGCTCTATACCTGCACATCTCGAAATAGATGGGGAGCTCATTAAACTTCCTATCGAGCTCAAGGAATGTGGCATGGGCACAAAAGAAGGTGGCACATCAATTACCTTGAAGTGTTAATGATTTTCAAAGCCCTTTGTTATTCAAAACCATCCTGATGGGCAGGACCATACAAATAGCATCAGACAACATGTCAGCTGTCTTCTGTTTAAACAAGCAGGGAGGAACGCAGTCAGTTCCCTTAGACCATCTCACACTGCGTCTCCAGGATTGGTGCATTGATCACAGGGTGTATATTCAGACAGGTCATCTGGCTGGTACTGAGAATACAGAAGCGGACTCCTTAAGCCACTACATGTCTACAACTCATGAGTGGGAGGTCAACCAGAGAATCTGCCAACAATTGTTCAACCAATGGGGAACACCCAAAGTAGATCTCTTCACTACTCAGCAGAACAGGATTTGCAACTTATACTGCTCCAGAGCAGGGATAGGAGAGGATTCCCTAGGGCAGTGATGGGGAACCTTTTAGAGACTGAGTGCCCATACTGCAACCCAAAACCCACTTATTTATCACAAAGTGCCAACACTGCAATAAAACCTGAATACTGAGGTTTTAGTTTAGAAAAAACAACTCACAGCCATCCATATCTGCTGTCCTCTCAGCCGTCCTGCAATAACAACACCATCCCACCTCTTGGTATGGTAAGCTTGCTGATCACCCATATGTGTGATGCACAGAGACCAACAAAGAAAGGCAGGTTGCTTACCTGTAACTGTTGTTCTTCAAGTGGTCATCTGTGCATTCACACAACCGACCTGGCAGGCCCACATTGGTGCTGGTGGATGGATGTAGACATGCGAAACTATTGTCTAACGTGTCAGTACCAGTTGGGGTGAACAGTAGCTCTCACACTCACACATACACACACACATGAAAAAACAGCAGGCAATTTATTTTATTTCATTTTATTTCTATGATGCCCCATAATCTGAGGTTTCTCTGGACAGCTTTATAGAATGCAATTCACAGAGAGGCTATTCAAGGTGAAATTGCTCAGTGTTTTGCTAGACAGCTTCCAAAGGAATATAACAGGCTAAACCAGTGATGAGGATGTGTTACATTTTAAGGTATAGGAGCTGTGAAAAGCCTTAGTAGCAATTTGCTTGTCTACACTGGACAGGCTGGAGTTGCATTTGCGTTGTATTATTTTTTCAAACAAAGTCACCTCAGATCAGATCTAAATGAATTCTGAAGGGGACCACACACAAAAGTAGATATCTATAATCTGGAAAGAACAGCATCCATATGTGCTATAAAATGCAACTGAAGAAAGGATGATTCCAGAGAAAAGGGCTAGTATGGAGGCTTCCATGGTATAAATGGCTAATGAGATAACTGCCTTTATTTCAGTAGAAGAAGCTCAGCATCTGAATTGATACAAAAATTTTCCTAGGTTGTTCAGATACACCAGAGTACAGTTGATTCTTATTTAGAAGATATCATCTTGAGCAGCATGGAGACTGCAGCTGAAGATCAAGCAAGAGAAGAGATTCAGAGTCTGGCTGTGCAAGTCAACAATGTTGCTTATGAAATGGAAGCACGGTATGTGTTCTCAAGGGAACAGCAATATACACAAGACAACTTGTGGCACTTTAAAGACTGATCAATTTATTTCATAGAGCCCACTTTCTCAGTTTCATCTAATGACATGAGCAATTCTAGTTCACACAAGTTTTTATATATCTGTTCTTTAAGGTGCCACAAGACATTATTGATTTTATTGCAGTCAGCTCAGCTATCTCTTTGAAATATGAAACTTCATGACACAGAGGTACTGATGTTTTAAAAAATGGATTTGAAAGGTCCAGCTAACCTAGAAAGCAGCTGTTGAAGATGTATTGGGTTGATGATGAGGAACACACCTCTGTGCTCCGCACAGATTGCCTGTACCATTTAGTAAACTTTTAAGACGTTTGTTGCATTCAAGCAGATGTAAACTTTAAAGATTGTAACACCATCAGTGTGTTATATATCTCATCTGATTTAAAGCAGCAAATGCAGGTCCTGTTATTCCCCTGCAGCAAGCTCACTTTGCATCCTGTTGATGGAGATGAGATGTCATCATATTGTAATGGGTGCATTGAGACCCTCCCCCACCCCAATGATATGACGCTCTCTCACGGTTCACCTTATGTGCAAATAATACCGTTTTTTCAGAAATAGCTCTAGATGTGTAACAGAAAGAACTGAGGAACTGGGATAGGGAGAGGGGAAGTGAAGAAAAAGACCAAGAAGTAACTTCTTAATATGCATTATCTGCTCTGCAGGCGAAGTCACCTGCAGTCTGAAGAGATAGTGGCAGAGCTAGTTTATAGCTTCTTGATTCCTGAAGTGCGGAAAATGGCCATTAAGGAGAAAGGTAAGAAATGTGGACACCTTGTTTGCCTCTGCAGACAACTTTGCATTCTTAATCCCTGACTCCAGCATCCAGCCAACTTTTTCTACTGAATAAATTGAGTTCAATTTTGACAGGCTAAAATAATAAATATTTGCTAATTCTTTTATGAGGTCTTACCCAAAGTAAGACTGAATGTGGTATTCACCCACTGGTGGAATGGTTATTCTGGTGGAACATTCCCCACTGCAGCTTGTACGTCTGATGCAGAGGATTGGGGCATGCTGTTGGAGGGGGGGAAGGGGACATTCAGTTGTTTATATGACATGGGATGCAGCCCCAAGCACTAGTAGGACTGATGAGATTACTTCTTCATCATGGTCTCTGTGCATCATATATGTGGGCTTTGCCATGCAGGGCAAGGCCTGGATCGGAGAGAAACCTTCATAGCTCAGCATCACAAAGTGGGTGGGAGCTCCCACCATCCCTTCTAGGTCTTAGGATATGAAGGGGGGACCCCACAAATGGGCCCCCCATTTCTTTCCAGCTGCTCTCATTGCTGCATCACCTGATCAGATCAGCTTCTAGCTTCTGTAGACTCCCCAAGACCATGCACTTCCACCCAGTTCAGAGGCTCCTCTCCTGCACGTGACTCTCAATTGCCACCATCGACCACTCCCATGACCCCCAGACGCTGCACTTCTGTCTCTCTGCATGTTCTTCGTCGTGGCCTCTTTGCATCACACTTATGGGTGCTGCGCTTGTGCAGAGCCTGGGCCGGAAGATTAGAAAGCTAACAGTTTTTGGCTGGAAACTCCGCTCCCCTCCCTCTCCATAGTATAAATAGAGCGGAGTGTCCGCCATTTTACTCAGTCTTTGTGACCACCGTTCACAGTGCCTCGTGCCTGTTCATCTCTCACGTAGATCCTCGTGTTCACTGCTTGTTCTCACAGTTTTCATATATCTCTTCTCTATCTTTTATACTCCAAGTTTTTCTCTTGCCCGTTTCTCAAACCTTTCGTTCCTATCTTAAAAAAAAAAAAAAACCAAAAATATTATCTTACCCTCTGCACTGTCTTCTTTTCTGCGATGGCGCAGCGAGCAGCATTCCGCAAATGTATTGAGTGCGGATCCAAAATGTCCCCAGCAGACCCGCACGACCTATGCCTTCTCTGCCTCGGCAAGGGGCATAGAACTGATAAATGCAGCCATTGCTTGGCCTTTACCAAGCAGGCTAAAAAGAACAGGGAGAATCATCTCCGCAAGCTCCTCTGGGACCAGGCCTTGATGCAATCTGACCAATTGGTCTTAAGGCCTGGCTCCTCTTCAGCTGCACCCTCTCAATGCTCTGCCTCCACCATTGCTGTGCCTTCAAAGCGCCCTGCTTCGGCTTCTACCGCTCCTCCGCAGCATCCTTCAGATGAAGGTGCCACTTCGATGGAGGCCCAGCAGTTACCTTCTCCCCCAGCCAAGAAATGGGAGAAGCGTAAACATACTGGCTCAGATAAGCCCTCTGCTCACAAGAAGCCGAGGAAGGAAAAGGTGGACAAGCCCTCCTGTAAGGGCAAGAAGCCCGACCACCCCAAACACCAGGGTTCGGGTTCATCAGGGTTTTCAGTACCGACCGCCGCTACAGGACCGACTCCCTCGGGACCGGCCCTGCAGTCTGCAATGCAGGTGACTCCACCGGGATCCCCCAGGCAGACTGTTGGGCCTGAGAGTGCATCTCCTCGGCAACCAGAGGAACCGCTTAGGGAGTCCATTTCCGATGGAGAGATCAGAGACTCCCCACCAAGGGAACGCTCTCCAACCCCGATGCCCGCAGCCGAGCCACCTGCAATTAGCCATTACCACCCAGACACCGAGGTCATTCGTCTGAGAGCCGAGATGAGGATTGGCCGATGCCTGGCTATGGTGGTTTCACTGGCTGGGTTGAATACCATCCATTTGGTTACCCACGGGACGGTCAGTCACCATCGGTCCCAAGGGGGGCTCCATCTACATCAAGGCGTTCAGAGTGAGGACGACCAACAGCTTTGGAAACCTCCTCTTCTAGCGACCGGTACCACTATCCTGAAGACTCGGATGAGTCGGAGGTGGATTCCACGTCTCCTGATGTGGTTATTGCCTCCCAGGGCCCTGGATCCCCTGACGAGCCGCATGTCACGTTCGCGGAGCTCATATCCCACCTCGTTCAGTCACTGGAGTTCGAGGCCCATCATCGCCCCAGTCCCAGCACCGATCGTTTTTACGACATCGTCAGGGGAGAGCAGTCTGCAGCCATAGCTCTGCCATTAATCACCACACTCCGCCAAGTGATGGTCCAGCCGTGGGACCAACCGGCTCAACCACAGGCCACGTCTCGTCGGTATGAAGCCATGTACTGGGTTCGAGAGGAAGACATCCCATTCCTACTTGGTCACCCGAAACCGAACTCAGTGGTGGTCAATCCTGCATACCATGACTTGGTGGACTATTCTGGACAACTTGTCTATTGGTGTTCCGTTCCGACCACCTCAAGCAACAGTAACCTTGTACACCGATGCGTCTCTCGTTGGGTGGGGTGCAGCATGTGCAGGACTTCATGTCCAAGGGCCTTGGAACTGACAGGAAGCGACGAAGCATATCAACTTCCTCAAGCTCTTGGCGATTTTCAGCGCTCTCAAATCTTTCGAGACTGTACTTCGGCATCAAGTTGACCAAATTGCATCCGACAACATCGCTGCTGTTTTTTACATCAACAAGCAGGGCAGGGCAAGGTCACTGACTCTAGCTCGTCTATCGATGGAAGTTTGGGATTGGTGTATCCCAAGGGACATAATACTATTGGCGGTTCACTTGGCGGGAACTGACAACGTAGAAGCGGATACGCTGAGCAGACAGATGTCAACGACCCACGAGTGGGAGTTGGACAGATGACTTTGCAAACACCTCTTCCATCTATGGGGATACCCAGACATGGACTTGTTCGCTACCCGAGACAACAGAGTATGCGAACTGTATTGTTCGAGAGTGGGTATCAGATTGGGATCGATGGGATGCCCTCATGATCCCATGGAACAATATGACTTTCTATGCTTTTCCTCCAATCCCTCTTCTAATGAGGGTCCTATCGAAAATAGTGCAAGACAATGCCACAGGGATATTAGTAACTCCGTGGTAGCTGAGACAACCTTGGTTTACCACTCTCCTTCAACTGTCCAGAGGTGTATTTCTTTGGCTCCCAGCACTTCCTCATTTGTTAACACAGCAGAATGGAGCGATCCGACACCCAGACCTAACCTCCTTGAAGCTGACTGCCTGGCGCATCAGATGAATATTGCTGCTGACTCGATACCAACGACATCTCAAGCATCGGAAAACCTGGCTCGACGAACTGTACAACCAACGTCTCCCTTGGACTCGACAGGGATCACTTCGGGACCGATAGCTTTAGATTCAGATATTCAAGTGATTCTCGAATCTGCTCTGAGGCCGTCCACACGTCGGTCTTACGTGGCGAAATGGAGAAGATTCTCATCTTTTGCCGAGTGCCATTCTTTTTCTCCGGGATTGGTCTCTATTGAGAACATTTTACAATTTCTCTTTGAATTGCACCGTTTGGGACTTAAACCGTCATCTATAAAGGTTTACGCTGCTGCCATTTCACATTACCATGGTAATGTACAGGGCTCATCTGTTTTCTCCCAACCTATGGTTCGGTGTTTTCTCAAGGGACTACAGAGCCTTCACCCGTCCATTCATCCTGTTATGCCAACATGGAGCCTTTCCGTAGTACTCCAAGCGCTTACAAGGCCCCTATTTGAACCTTTGGCGACTGCTGATTTACGCCTAGTATCTTGGAAGACTGCTTTCCTTGTAGCCGTCACTTCAGCCCGAAGAGTTAGTGAACTTTGTGCTCTTTGAATAGATCCACTGTACTTGAATTTTCATAAAGAAAAGGTTGTTCTTCGAGTGGATTCAACGTTCCTATCTAAGGTGGCTACATCGTTTCATATGAATCAGGAGATTATCTTACTTGCATTCTTCCCATCACCATTGAATCCGATTGAAAGGTCTCTTCACACTCTCGATGTTCGATGCTGCTTAGCCTTTTACAGATCTCGCATGGAATCCTTCAGGAGCTCTAATAGACTCTTCGTTAAATATTCTGACTATAATAAGCTGCAACCTGGGCTGCTCCATGCACTTTCGCCAAGCATTATCGGCTTGATGTGTGTGCCAGACAAGATTGCTCCTTTGGTAGAGCAGTTCTCTCCACTATTCTTCGTTGATGACACCTCCCTCCTCCGAGTCTGGTAAGCTTGCTAATCACCCATATGTGTGATGCACAGAGGCCACGACGAAGAAAAGCAGGTTGCTTACCTGTAACTGATGTTCTTCGAGTGGCCATCTCTGCATTTACACAACCCACCCACCGGCCCTGCTCAGTGTTGGTGAGTGGAAATGTTCTTCATCGGTACCATACTTAAATATTTAGCATACTGATGATGCTATTGTGATATCATCTTCAGCCTTAAGGGGGCGAACGTTTGGTCTTCAAGACTGAGTAAAATGGCGGACACTCCACTCTATACTATGGAGGGGGAGGGGAGCGGAGTTTCCCACCAAAAACCGTTAGCTTTCTAATCTTCCGACCTAGGCACTGCGCAGGCGCAGCACCCATATGTGTGAATGCACAGATGGCCACTCAAAGAATATCAGTTACAGGTAAGCAACCTGCTTAACTGCCACCCAGCCTGCTTATGCTAACAATGGCTGGAAAGTGCACATCTATGGGACACTGGGGTTCACCCTGCTCTCCCCTCCTGCAGTGCAACCATGACTCTCCATGGTCCCCCACCTTAACCTACCTGATGGATTCTTCCAAGCACTTGGAATCCTCCAGTGATGACCTCCCTTTGGCCCCAGCCACACCAGACAGCGCGCTGGCGCCCACCACTGCTGCTCTGGACACTGCCGCAATCTCACTGGCCCTGCCTTGCCCTGCCCACAGGCAGACGCCAGTCACCACCAGCATCAATCTCCAGCCCAGCCAGGTGCTTAATCCTGCCCACACATGCATGACTCTCCCTGGCAGCAAAAATGCGCTGATGCCACCCTCCATGATGTCACCATGGAGTGCTACTGGAGAGCACACCAGCAGCATGAGGTCATCCATGGTGACCCAGCCCCTTCTAAGGGCCAAATATGCCCTTATCATTGCTAGGAGAACTCCGACTCTGACGCCAGCCCTGTCCATCACCCCTGTGAGCACAGCAGCACCAGCAACCACCACAGACAGTGTGCAGAGCCAGAGAGAGTCTGCGCAGCCCCACGGGACCATGGCCCCAGCAAGCACAGTCACTGCTCTCACAGCCTGCTCCAGGCGCTGTTGCACTGTTCATTGATCCCTGGGAAAAGGCCATCGCCATACAGCTGTCACTGATCCTCTTCCTCCAAGTCAGGTTAGAGTTATTCTCCCAACTTGTCTCACTCTCTCTTCCCTGCTCTCTCACCATGCTCCCCTGATGCCCTGGCCCAGGAACAGAACCAGCATTCACCTGTGGAGGGAAGGAGATGTTTCACTGCCCTAGTCCTCTGCATGGCTGATGACCTTGGCCAACTGGCAGAGCCAGCAGCTGACCCAGTCTTCAGTGCCCTGACTTCAGAGCACCCTGCTCCCATCTCCATCCCATTTCTTCCAACCCTGCTGCACACTGCACAGCAGTCCTGGAAGTCCCCTGCATCAGCACTGACCACCTCATGGTGAATTGAGTCCACTTTCCTCAAATCACTTTCCTCAATCAGCACCATAGGCCCAGCTCTATGACCGTTGAGTCAATGCAGGGGACCTCCCAGTGAGAGCATACCGCACCAGTGGACAGAGAGGGATGGCATCTCGATGGCCTCGCTTGAAGGGTCTATGCAGCATCCTCGATAGGGCTCCACATGTCCAAGCATGAGGCAGCCATGGCCAGATACCATCTCTTCCTCTGGGAAATGATGGGGTCCATGGCACAGCATCTACCAGCTGAACTATGTGATGCTGTACATCTATTCCATGTAGAGGCTGAAAATCTGCCCAGATACTAGCTCAAGGCAGCAAGGGACCTCCCTCAGGGTCTGCTTGACCACTGTTTCACACTTTCACTCCCCATCCAAGTATGTTCAGTTTTTGCACACCCCGTGGCACACAGGTTCCTCTGTGGCCTCCAGAACATTGCTCTACCAGTTCACCAATGCACACCATCATGGAGCCTCTTGTTTGTTCTGCGGGCCTTCACGAAGTGGCTCTTTGAACCCATGATGACAACTGACATGTGCCTCCTGTCATGGAATATGGCCTTTCTTGTCTCGTTCATCTGCACCTGCCACATCACTGATTTGTCCACTGTATGGATCAATATCCCCCTACCTCAATGTTTACAAGGACAAAGGAGGTCCTCTGCCAGGACCCACAATTTAGACCCAAGGTCACTTCCTCCTTCCACATCAATCCGGACTCCTCCCAGCTTTCTTCCTGAACCCCCATCAAGGCCTCGCTGCACCTGCCAAATGTCCTTGGGGTCCTTGCTTTCTACAAGTCGGCACAGAACAGCTCCAGCACGCAAACTGCCTCTTCGTCTGCTTCGGCAGCCAGAGCAAAGGGGGCCCCGTCTCGCCCCAGAGACTCCAAGTGGGTCTCCAGCACCATCTTCCTGGCATACAAGATGGCAGGACTCGATCTTCATGCATGCACTCATGCACCTTTCACATTCACACCTCTACTGCTCTCCCAGTTCTCCTCAGCAAAGCTGCTACGTGGTCCATACTGTCGACCTTCTGGCACGACAGGCTTGACATCTGCATGAGACAGGACTGTGCCTTTGGCTGGGCAGTCCTCTCAGCTGTCCTGTGATGATGAAAGTCCCACAATCCACAAAGGATGAACTTGCTAATCGCCTGCATGGGTGTTGCACAGAGACCATGACAAAAAAAGCAGGCTGCTTACCTGTAACTCTCATTCTTTGAGTGGTCATCCATGCATTCACACAACCCACCCTCTGCCCAGCTGGCTGCCATCAGACTGCCACACCTCTCCCCCCACCACTACATGGGGCTTGGGTTACAGAGGGTACCAGTACCTCTGCCTTCAGATGTCTGAAGACGATGCAGTCTCCAAGGCAACTGAGGCAGTGGGAGGGGTCCCCCTTCTTATTCTAAGATACAGAAGGGGGGCTTCCACCTCATGAGGTGAGCTATGGAAGTTTCTCTCCAATCCTGGCCTTGCACTCCATGGCAAAGCCCATATGTGTGAATGCACAGATGACCACTCAACAAATGACAGTTGCAGGTAAGCAACCTGCATCTCATCCTGTTTGTCTCTTAAACTGGACAAACAAGCTCTTACCACTACAGAGCATAAGCATTTTGGACATAGTCCTTCGATGTGTTCTTTCAGGCTTTTTTAGAGCCATGATGTAAGCTGCTGATGCAGCTGACTTCTGTTTCTAGGCTAAGCTAGGTGATGGGGCCACCATTTTTAGGTAACAGTAATAGGTCCCTTATCATTGAATGAAGTAATGTGAGTATATGGTGGACTTACGCTTTAATTTCTTGTTGAAGAATCTATTTTATTTATTCATTTGAGGAATTTATACCCTGCCCTCCAAGAACATTCCCATTTTAAAGTGCACTAAAATAAATGTAAAACATACAAATTAAATGTAACATCACTAGAAGTAGCACGAAGTCATGACACTCAGTCTTGATAAAAGTAATCAGACTGAATTAAAAGACCTCAAGGAGAAAAAGTCTTAGCTTAGTGCCAAAACAGCATCATTTTGGGAAGAACATTTCATAATTACAGTGCCTTTTTCTGCAAGTCATCATACCATGGATGGTAAAAATACTGAGAAAGGTACTCTGAGTATCTTAGAGTGCAAACCAGTGTGTGTGGAGACCTGCTGGCCTCCATTTTTGAGGCCTTGTGCAGAACAGGTGAAGTTCCAGAGGACTGGAGGGTGGCGTCAGTGGTCCCAATAGTAGAAGGGACATAGGGAATTACAGACAGATTAGGCTTATGTCCATTGTAGGAAAGAATGGAAGGGTTCATAATAGCAAGAGATCTAGTAACCCTAGACAGAGAAGGGAGGTTAGTGGCCACACAACATGGCTTCCACAAAAAAGGTCCTGCCAGACAAACCTTGTGGAATTCTATGACAAGGTTTCAAGGTGCCTAGATGGAGGGGATGCAGTGGATGTGGTTTACCTGGATTTCAGCAAGGGACAAAGTGCTGCATGATATCCTGGTTGAGAAATTGAGGAGTTTTGGCATAGACCAATGCACTGTCCAATGGATTAGAGCATGGTTGACAAACTGAAAGCAGAGGGTAACTATTAGTGGGGAATCATCAGGATGGCAGCCAGTGATGAGTGGGATCCCCCAGAGCTTTGTCCTGAGACCAGTGACGATACTAAAATGGCAGTGGCCACAACTGAGGAGCAGGTACCCCAGATCTAGAAGGATCTGGACAGACTATGGAAGCGGGCAGGGGACAGCAGGGTGATGTTCAATGTGGTTAAGTGCAAGGTTTTGCATCTGGGGCATAGGAATGGGTGTCATAAGTACAAGTTAGGGACAAGTGACTGGAGAGCAGCACTTGTAAAAAGGATCTTGGGGTACTGGTTGACTGTAGGCTAAACATGAGTCAGCAGTGTGACAGGGTGGTCAAGAGGGTGAACGCCAACCTTGGATGTATAGCCAGAAACTTGGCTTCTAGATCAAGAGCGGTATTACTACCACTCTATATGACTCTGGTGTGTGCACAACTGGAGTACTGTGTTCAGTTCTGGCTCCACATTACACGAAGGATATAGCCAGGTTAGAGTCAGTGCAGCTCCCACAAGGATGGGAGCCGTGTTGCAGGGAATGCCGTATGAGGTGAGACTGAGGGAACTGGGTCTTTTCAGCCTGGAGAAGAGGAGACTCTGAGGGGATCTGTTGGTGTCATAGAGGTATGTGAGGGGGTGTCACATGGAGGTGGGTAGAGCCTTGTTCTCCCCTGCAGAGGAGGGCAGGACATGCCCCAGTGGAGCCAAGCTCAGAGAACCAATGTTCAATTTGGATGCCAGGAAGTACTTCCTGACAGTTAGGACCCCAAGGATATGGAATGGGCTTCCATGGGAGGTGGTTGAAGCCCCTAGTGAGGGTGCTCAAGGATAGACTGGGCATGCATATGGTAGGCATGTTATGGAGCCAGCTGGAGCCAGGGGTTGGACTAGATGGCCTGGGAGGCCCCTTCTGATTTGTGCTGTTTCTATGTTTCTAACCGAGTCTTAGTTTTTGCCTCCTAGAGTAAATGACAGATTAAACTTGCTAAATGCCACACTACTGCCTTCCTAAGACATGGAATTACAATACCCTAACCCTCCTTGATGTCAGACATATTGATGTTTTGTTAGTCTCAAATCCTTCTGCAGCTCCAAATCCATAGCAGCTTGGATTTTGCTGGGGCATTGTATCCTATTAGCAATGAAGCCACAACACAATTAGAATCCACAACACTGACTCAGAATGCAAAAAATATTGAGGACCTCAATTTCATTAACAAAGGATTGTTTTGTGAGACAACTAACAATATCCTTATTATGGAGTAAAAACTGCATGACAGCTTCTAAAATGGGAGATCACCCAACCTACATCATAAATACAGACACGTTCTAGCACTGATTCATCTTTGAGCATGCAGCACTCTAATCCCCTTTAATTTTAGGGTCTATCCTAGTCAGGCAAGAAATCCCATCAAAGGTACAAGATTCTTAAGGGTTTCGTGGAGTCATCATTATTACTTGGAAGCTCAGGTGGCCTTGGTGGCACAGAGTGCCTCCTACTAGCTTTGACTGGTGACCCAGCTATATCCCTATCTGGACAGGAATATTTTGATTTCAGTAGTCCAGTTTATTTTTAAACCTACGTGGCACTACCTTGAAGTTTAGAAACTACACCTTGTGCAAAACATAGCAGCCAAATTAATAGTGAGGACACAGAGTCTATGGCCAGCCCAGCCCCTGCACGGCCCCGCACGGTCCCTAATGGTGTCAACGCCCTTAGGCTGTCGCCCTTTGGCCCACGGCCCGGCCGCGGCTGGCGAGCTAATGCCACAGCCCCTCCCCACGCCCAGCCCCCAATCCGGCGCAGCTGCCACCCACACTGGGCGGGGAGGGGCAGGAGAAGGGCTCGCGGAGCACTCGCCGGCAGAGTGGAGGGCCCACAGGTTGGCAGCATCCTGGTTCCCGGTCCCGCGGTGGCCATTGTCCATCCTTCGGGACAGCGGCGGTGTCAGCAGGCGGGTCGGGTCCGTGGTCTGCAGCGGCGGCGGTGTTGCACGGGTGGTGTTTGACTGCACAGAGACCATGAATTAAAAAGACATTAAGTCGCTTTCTTAAAGCTGAAGATGTGTTAACTGGATTGCTCTTTAGTTGTGTCAACAACTCTGTTACTTCAGAGATTTTTTTAACCCTATCCAATGGCATTAAGTCCTTAGCTCACTGCATACTCCACCTGGGAAAGGCACCAAGCCCACATCCATTACTTTAACTCTCTCTAAAGGGGGTTGTGACTGCTGCCTCATCCCCCTCAATTGTCAGGGCTTGCCACCTCTTCTTCCATCCATTTCCTCTCTTGTGTGCTCCCTGTCCCTGCCCACAAGGCTCCAGTACTGTCTTCAGTTCAACTCAGTTCATCTGATGACTTCTACTGTTAAATGACCTTTCATTCAAACAGGTGGTATAACTCACCTTTAACACAGACCGTGCACTCAACAAGAGTGATTTGTGAATTTCATAGATGTGGGGTGGTGAGGCAGGTTGAGTAAAGGGAATCAGAAGAGAGAACCCAAACTGTTTTCATTGCTGACTCCTTCAGAACTGTCTTTCTTTCTCTCTTCTACACAGTGAGGCAGTCCCAGAGAAAACACATTAATGCAGCTCATCAGATCATCCATGGGAATACAGAGACAGCAGTAAGACAGCTCTTTTCCACGGAGCTTCAGCAGGCACTGGGTGCAGAGTTTCCTCTAACACAATATTCAGGTTTTTCTGCAACAGCTGCAAAACAAGAAGCTCTTGAGGTTCCGGATAATCAAATCCAGCCTGAAATGTCACTTGAAGAAAGCTATCATGCTGAATCTTCCGGGCCTCCACTCAATGAGGAGAGCAAAAAGAAATAAGGTATGTTTAGAACTATGATCCTCACTAAGTAGTATATCCCACCCAAGTAAAGATGATGAAAACAGATGCATGGCATTGAAATGCTGAGTGATCCTCAGTTTTGAAAGCAACCACATTTGGCACTTAGGAAATCATCTTCACTGCCAAACCTAAGGGCTCCCAGTTAATTGTGTATCTCCATCTCCCCTCTCATTCTACCAATCTCTCTTTCTTTGCAACTGGTGACCCTCAGCAGGGTGTCTCCAGCTTTGCCTTGCTGTTTGCTTTAGTGACGGTTTGGTTGTTTTGATCTCAGTCACTAGAGAGGAGGCTTTTGGGGAGGCGGGATGGTCAGAAGACCTGACACTTATATGGATTTGGGGGAGAGGAATGGGACAGTAAAGCTATTGGGTTCAACCCCCTGCTTAACACAAAACTCCAACTTAAAAGCATCCCCAGCAGACCAATGGCTTGATAATCTGCTCCAGAATTTTCCAGGAGACTGATATCACTAGTAGTTCCTACTGGACTGTAGTTCCTAGATTCTTCATTGTTATATCTTCTGTACACTCTGAAGTGTCTGATCCTGCCTAATCTTGGAAGCTAAGCAGGGTTGGGCCTGGTTGAAACCTGGATGGGTGACTTAAATGTTGTGCTTTGGTTACTGGTAGTTTAGTTGTTGTTAGTTGCGAAGTTGTGTCCGACCCATTGTGACCCCATGGACAACATTCCTTCAGGCCTTCCTGTCCTCCACCATCTCTCGGAGTCCACCTAAGCTCACACAAACTGCCTCAGTGACTCCATCTAGTCACCTCATTCTCTGCCATCCCCTTCTTCTTTTGCCATCTGTTGTTCCCAGCATTAGACTCTTCTCTAGGGAGTCCTTCCTTCTCATTAGGTGGCCATAGTATTTGAGTTTCATCTTCAGTATCTGGTCTTCTAAAGAGCAGTCAGGGTTGATCTCCTCTAGGACCGGTTTGATCGCCTTGCAGTCCAAGGGACTCGCAAGAGTCTTCTCCAGCACCACAATTCAAAGCCCTCAATTCTTCGGCGCTCAGTCCAACTTTCACAGCCATACGTTGCAACTGGGAAAACCATAGCCTTGACTATACACACTTTTGTTGGCAGAGTGATGTCTCTGCTTTTTAGTATGCTGTCTAGATTTGCCATAGCTTTCCTCCCCAGGGGCAAGCATCTTTTAATTTCTTGGCTGCAGTCCCTGTCTGTGGTGATCTTGGAGCCCAGGAAAATAAAATCTGTCACTACCTCCATTTCTTCCCCATCTATTTGCCAGGAAGTGAGAGGACTGGACGTCATGATCTTAGTTTTCTTAATGTTGAGTTTCAAGCCAATTTTTGTGCTCTTCTCCTTCACCCGCATCAAGAGGCTCTTTAGTTCCTCTTCACTTTCTGCCATTAGAGTGGTATCATCTGCATATCTGAGGTTGTTGATATTTCTCCCAGCAATCTTAATTCCAACTGGTGATTCATCTAGCCCCGCCTTTCTCATGATGTGCTCTGCATATAAGTTTAAATAGGCAGGGCGACAGTATACAGCCTTGCCAAACTCCTTTCTCAATTTTGAACCAATCCGTGGTTCCGTGTCCAGTTCTCACTGTTGCTTCTTGACCCGCATACAGGTTTCTCAAGAGACAAATAAGATGGTCTGGTACTTCCATCTCTAAGAACTTGCCACAATTTGTTGTGATCCACAAAATCAAAGGCTTTAGCATAGTCAATGAAGCAGAAGTAGATGTTTTTCTTGAACTCCCTAGCTTTTCTTCATGATCCAACGTATGTAGGCAATTTGATCTCTAGTTCCTGTGCCTCTTCGAAATCCTGCCTGTACTTCTGGTAGTTCTTGGTCCTCAGTTCAGGCACTCTGTCTATTAGATCTAATTCCTTAAATCTATTTGTCATCTCTATTGTATATTCATCAGGGATATGATTTAGGTCATACCTTTGTGGCCTAGTGCTTTTCCCTACTTTCTTCAATTTAAGCCTAAATTTTGCAATGAGAAGCTCATGATCTGAGCCACAGTCAGCTCCTGGTCTAGTTTTTTTGACTGTATAGAGCTTCTCCATCTTTGGCTGCAGAGGACATAGTCAATCTGATTTCTGTGTTGACCGTCTGGTGATGTCCATGTGTAGAGTCGCCTCTTTGGTTGTTGGAAAAGAGTGTTTGCTATGACCATCGTATTCTCTTGACAAAATTCTACCAGCCTGTGCCCTGCTTCATTTTGTACTCCAAGGCCAAACTTGCCTGTTATTCCGGTTATCTTTTGGCTTCCTACTTTAGCATTCCTTCATCATCCTCCATGATGATAAGGACCTCATTTTTTGGTGTTAATTCTAGAAGGTGTTGTACGCCTTCATAGAACTGGTCAACTTCAGCCTCTTCAGCACCAGTGGTTGGGGCATAGACTTGGACTACTGTGATGTTGAATGGTTTGCCTTGGATTCGAACTGAGATCATTCTGTCATTTTGGAGATTGAATCTCAGTACTGCTTTTCCTACTCTTTTATTGACTATGAAGGCTACTTCATTTCTTCTGAGGGATTCTTGCCCACAGTAGTATACCTGATGGTCATCTGAATTAAATTCACCCATTCCTGTCCATTTTAGTTCACTGATTCCTAAGATGTCGATGTTCAGTCTTGTCATCTCTTGTTTGACCACATCCAGCTTGCCTTGATTCATGGATCTTACATTCCAGGTTCCTATGGAGTACAGATCTTTGCAGCATCGGACTCTCCTTTCACCACCAGATACATCAGCAACTGAGTGTCCTTTCGGCTTTGATCCAGTCGCTTCATTCTTTCTGGCGCTAGTACTAGCCCTCTGCTCTTCCCCAGTAGCATATTGGACACCTTCCGACCTGAGGGACTTATCTTCCGGTGTCATATCTTTTTGCCTTTTGATATTGTCCATGGGGTTTTCATGGCAAAGATTCTGGAGTGGGTTGCCATTTCTTTCCCCAGTGGAAGGAAGCTCTCTGCTATGACCTGTCCGTCTTGGGTGACCCTACACGGCATAGCTCACAGCTTCATTGAGCTACGCAAGCCCCTTCGCCATGACAAGGCAGTGATCCATGAAGTAGTCTTTTGCTATGCGGTAGCAATTGCCATTCTTTTGGACCACATGATCCCTTTAACAGGCAGCTCATAACAACAACTGACAGATCAGTGAGCAGAATGGGAAGAAAGTGCAGGGTGACCCCACCCTGATACATGTTTACTTGGATGTCCTATTTACTTCAGTTGTGCTTAGTTTTATGTAAACTATGCATAGGATTACAGCCATAGTCTCCATAGTTTTAAGGCACAAATCTTCCACAAGGCGATGCAGTGAATTAATGTAACAGAATGGGAAGAGGCAAGCTTTGGCATTCTCAGACATCTCTGCATTCTCTGATTTCTTTTCATTCTGAAGTTACCTGTGTTCCTTTGAATATGGGAAAGATAGGAAACCTTTGATGTATCCAGTTTAACTATGTGTTGATAGGTAGACCTTGGT
>NW_025335891.1:0-2352 GCF_004798865.1 Varanus komodoensis
GTGGGGAAATTGCTTTACATCTGATGATTGACTTGTGACTCCTGTTAGGCTCTGTATATGAACAGAGTCAGGATCATCCAAACTATCATATGCCTGGTCACAATGTGTGGATGTGAAATCTGGGCAGTGAAGAATGTCTATAGGAAAAAAACGTAGGTGTTCAAAACATGCTGCTGGAGGAGAGCTTAGCAATTACCCTGGATTGAAAGCAAGACAAGCAAGTGGGTCCTACATCAAATCAAGCCAGTTTTTTCCCTAGAAGCAAAAAGGCAATTTTGAGGCTGTCATACTTGGGACATATCATGAGAAGGCAAGACTCCCTGGAGAAGACAGTCCTGCCAGGAAAAGTTGAAGGTAGATGAATTGGGAGAACAAATATGATACAGATTGGCTCCATAAAAGAAGTCATAGCTTGAGTTTAGAACAGCTATCAGGTCTATCATCCCCATAAATTGGAGAGTACATGATGGTATATAATAACAACAACAGCAACAATCTATTCTCACACCCCACCCATTCCTGAATGCCATTCTCATTTTCACATGGAGTAACATTGGGTGCAAGAGCCCAGGTTGTTTAAATTAACCCAAATCTAAGGAGAAATCAGAAAGGCGACTTTGAGGTCTTGAAGTCCTTTTTAGTTGAGATGTAGGGCTGGCTAGAGAGATGCGAGGACTTCTAATGCTGTTGCCAATCCTCCTTTGCTGCCTTCTTAGGTCGAGCCTTGTTCCAGGTGCACGGAGAGCTGCCATCCGGGATACACCAAGGCTGTCCAGGAGGGGGAACCCCCATGCTGCTATGCTTGTTCCCTATGTGTGGGAGAGACCATCTCCAGTCAGGAGGGTGAGTGTCCACACAGAAAAGGGCGTTCCCTCGGGAAACAAGCAACAATTTGACCTCCATTGCCCTCTTTCCATTCTCCCTTCTTCTCTTTTAATTTTTCTTCTTTTGTAATGTTGTATTACTCTGGGTTCCACATCCCCCCTGAGTATTTTTCTGCTGTGCCAGCAAAAAAGAATTTAAATGAAGGCATTCATGTCTGTAAAGTTTTGAAAAACATGGTAAAGATGATTTTCAGTTCTCCTTCTTGGGTTCCACAGGCAATAAAAGAATATTGTGAGATAGAATAAAATAAATAAATCACTTGCCTTCACAAGCATCACATATGAACATTTTTAAATTGTTTATACATAAACAACTTTCTTTTTAAATTTTGCAAGGGGTTGAAGGAAGCCTATGTGGATCTCTTCCCCTCCATTCTTTCTTCACAAAACCGCTGTGAGGTTGGTTCGGCTGAGATACACCAGCTTACCTAGTCACCCAGTGAGCTTCTTGGCCATGTGGGGACTGGAATCTGAACCTCGTGAATCCCAGGCTAATGCTGTAACTGCTCTGCCACACTGGCAGGGGTGGCCTGTCTCTATCATATACAGAGAAACCTCTGGACCATGCTGCAGTTCTGTTATAAGTAAAGGTGGTGCCCCTCTATTAAAAAAGGATGTGAAAATGACACAGTGTCCATTTCTGCAGAACAGAGAACTACCCTCCCTTGTTCCAGGAACCCCTTGTGACAACCGTAACTCTAACCCTAACCATGAGAAAAATGTAGTGGGGGAAAGAAAGTTTCCTGCAGTGTTGCTATCCTAAGGCTGAACCTTAACAGGGGTCCCCTTCAGTGCCACTTTATGGTGGAAGTTTGGGCAAGGTTTAAAAAAACCAACCTGTCAATCAATCAATCGTCACATCCTGGTTCTTAGCATACCACGCTTTACAAGACATTGGTGTTGGTACATATAAGCAAATTAGTTCCAACTTGCACTGACCATGCAAATGACTCAAAAGTCTCCTGACCTTGGCAGTCCAGCTGCTTGGTTCCAGGAAATTGCAGCCTGAGTCTTCCTTCCTTGAGGGAATCAATCCATCTTGTATTTGGTCTCTCCATCCCCATTCCTGTCCCCATCCCATTATTCTCCATTCAATATTCCCTGATATTAAGACACAAATGGGGCCATATAAAGAAAGTCAGGATACCCCATTGTAAGGCCTAGCCATAGCTGCTAACTTAAACAATACTGGATGAGCACTTACACAAGTGGACCTGTCTCCACTTTACTTAGTGAAACTTCAGCATCATGCTCTCAGTTGTAATCAAAGGATGGCTGTTTGGGATGCACACTTGATGATGGTGATGCTGAGGTGCCTCTTCCTACTTCCAGATGCAGAGCAGTGCACCAAGTGTCCAGAAGAGCAGCACCCAAACCAGGACAGAGATCGGTGTGTCCCTAAGGAGATCAACTTCCTCTCTTATGAACAACCTTTGGGGATTATCCTGACCACCTTTGCTCTGCTCTT
>NW_025335891.1:2448-11568 GCF_004798865.1 Varanus komodoensis
GGTATTCATCATGCTTTCCTTCCTGTCCTCCTTCCTCTTCATTGGCCAGCCAAGGAAAGTCACCTGCCTTCTCCGACAAATGGCCTTCAGCATCATCTTCTCAATTTCTGTTTCTTCCGTGTTGGCCAAAACTATCACTGTGGTGTTGGCCTTCCTGGCCACAAAACCAGGGAACAAGATGAGAAGGTGGCTGGGAAAGAGCCTTGCAAACTCCATTGTCATTTCATGTTCCAGTGTGCAGGTCATCATCTGTTCCCTCTGGCTTGGCATCTCTCCACCCTTCCCTGATGCTGACATGCACTCACAGCCTGGACAAATCCTATTGCAGTGCAATGAAGGGTCTGTAGCTATGTTCTACACTGTCCTTGGCTACATGGGCTTCCTGGCTTCCATCTGCTTCCTGTTGGCTTTCCTGGCCAGGAAGCTGCCTGAGGCCTTTAACGAAGCCAAACTGATCATCTTCAGCATGCTAGTCTTCTGCAGTGTCTGGGTGTCCTTTGTGCCCTCCTACCTGAGCACCAAGGGGAAGTACATGGTGGCTGTGCAGGTCTTCTCCATCTTGGCTTCCAGTGCTGGGCTGCTGGGCTGCATCTTCATCCCCAAGTGCTACATTGTAGTGCTGAGGCCTGATCTGAATACAAAGGAGAATATAATACTCAAACAGGGCATCTGATCATATTCTTCAGGCTTGGTTGTCTGCCTTCCACCTTTGAGGCATGCCTGTGTGCCTGATGAAATGATTTTTGTCACATTGCGCCTTGTGGCCAGCATTTCCTCCAGGTAGACATTTAATTTCTGGCCATCATGATGAAATGCCCAGGGAAGGAGGAAAGGAAGTTTAGGTACCACTTGGATATGAACTGAGCCATAAGCCCCTGCTTCCTCCCTTTGCATATGGATGCTCATAGTCTCGAACTTGTGCAGAAAGTTGATCAGATTCCTCTGTTTTGGCTTACCAGACTAGCAGAAGCTCTATCACACACGTAGCACTGTTTTGAGGGGAATCTCAGTGCTGCTGTGGGGTGCCCTGGGATAGCTATTGGAGGACTGTAAAGGGAGAAGGGGAAGCGAAAGACACCTTGCACCCCCATGTGCTCAGTCATCATCCTCATCATCTTCTTCTTTATCTATACCCTGAGTATTCCCAGAGGTTGGGAAGAAGGCAGCCTTCTCTTGGATTCATCAGCTCTCAGGTGGATTCTCAACCACACAGGCTGTTTCCTGTGTTTTGAGGGCCCACTCTAAGGACCTTCAGGGCTCCATGCTTGCCGGGTCCTAAAGGAGCAGCCCTGGTAGTTGCAGAATTACTCCCTCACTCTACTACAGCTCCCAGGGCCCTCATGAGCACCAGCTGGGAACCCTAGGAAGGAGCTATAGAAGAACTGGCTTTCCCCTCCATAAGCTGCCTTGGGAATGAAGTTTCTGAGATTTGTTGCTGTGCTGGTTGGGGTTACCACCCCTCTCCCTTCATTGTTTCTGGTCCCCCCTTGTTCTAGCCTCCCATGGGGCTTGGTGTTGGTGAGCCAGGAGGAAATGCAAACACTTCTTGCAGTGGGCTGAATGTGCAGCAGCTCTCCAGCTCCTGACCTGATGGTGTGGGGCATGGCCACCCTGCCTTGGACAGATTAACAGGTGATATTTGAGCAGTGACAAGAACCTGCTCAGGGGGTTCAGGGATTTGGGGGATTCTTTTATGGGAGCCATGGCAGAACTCCATGAGGATCTGGGACTCGAACCCAGCTTTGATCACACAACCAAGAGGAGGGTGGAGAGGAGTGCATGGTGGTCATGCTGTTCTTCTCCATCTTGGCTTCCAGTGATGCACTGCTGGAATAATTGCACTGAGAAATCATTGCGGTGAGGCCCAGTCTGAGTATCAGAGATCAACTCAGCTTGAAAACCAAGCATGACCCTGATCCTCATTGCTAGAGACAGATCTGGTTTCTGGCTGCCATGCACTCTGCTTAGGAATGTGTCCAATGTGTCCTTGGGTGTGGACAAGGAAAACAATACTGCATATAGTATTTGTTGTGGGGCGAGCACAATGGCCTGCTGCTTTTCAGAGGTTTCTGACCAAGGACAGGAGGATGCATGTTTGCATCTCATGATTTTGTTAAACTCACCAACAAACAAAAGCTCTTGATTGTGAGGTTCTGCAAGGCTCCATGATGGGTTTGAAAGAGAGACCCAAGTGACAGGGTCACAGCTGTACCATATATTTATTTATTTATTTATTTATTTCACAGTGCTGTTGCTCTGAGAAACTGTGAAGGGTGGGATATAAGAACTTTTAATGAAATAAATAAATAAACAAACAAACAAAAAACAGGGATCCAAGCAACAGGGTCCATGCAGCCTCCTCAGTCCACAATCCCCTAAATTTGATCAAGAAGGCTGCACTTCATCTCCCTACTTGCTCAATGTGTTTGTGGAACATCTCAGCAGGGAAGCTGGTTTGGATCAGAGGAACCAGGACTGCAAAGTGGTGGAAAAGGCAGCAACCATTAATTGTTTGATGATACCATATTACTGCCACTAAATGGGGAAAATGCATGTTCTAGTCTTCATGAAGGGCTTAAATTTCCAATGTCCTCAAACTTTCCCAAATGTTTCACTTGTGCTTGGCTTATGTGTTCTTGACTCTCCAGTCAAGTTCAGGCCACAATTGCATTTCCTACCTCCCGATCCCCCCTCAGAAAACAGACACTTGTGAGTGTGATCACAACAACCTGCTTTCCTTCATCTGTGCCCCTGAGCCCAGCTCACTCGGAGAGAGCAATTCAGTCTGAGGCTTGCCCAGGCAGGCCTGGTGTACCCGAGGGCCCCGAATTGGCTGCTGGGGAAAGCAAGAAGTCACTCCTTTCTCTCTGTATGAAAAGCCGAGTGCATTGAATGCTCCTGACTCAGGTTCACGGCTGGGAGCTGTGTCCATGTCTGCGCAGGGGTGGAGGGGGACACTGCTTGAGCTCTGAGATCCCAAGATGTAGGAGGCTAGTCTGGCTAGCCTGTCTGGGATGGAGGGGAGGAGTTGCGAGACCAGAAGCACCATGTCCTCCCTGCCCCCAGTGCTGCTACTGCTGCTGCTCCCTCAGGCAGCCTGTGAGGTGGAAAGGGCACAAGACCACGTGAATGTGACCCCGGGTCCAAATGGGGCAGCCAGTTACTACCGCCCAGGAGACTACCTCATTGCTGGAGTCTTGTCCTCACAATATTTTAAGTCTCTCCAACCATACTACTTTTCAGTGTCCCCTTTAACCCGGGTGGATAGGTAAGTAACCATTATGCAAAGCTTCTCACCCAGCACATCACATAACATTTCTCCTGGTACCCAGGTCAGGGTTGACTTGAGAGAAAGCAGGTTCAGACCCAGCATTGTGGGACTGGCCAATACTGTGGTTATATATTTTTCCTTTTCAAAAGTAAAGGAAATGCAGTGAGTGAAAGCAAAAATCCAGCCTGCTGAATTTGGGCATCCAAAACAGGGCAAAATGTGAGTGTATGACAGGTGAGTGGCAAGGATGCATAATACCTGATACATCAACGACTTTTAGTTTTCTGCCTTTGTGGAGCTTCAGTCAGCAAGACAGAGGCCCAACTCTGGTCGCTGACTGGTGTAAAAGAAAGCGAGAGACAGAGAGTGGGGCAGGGGGAGAGATTTTCCCTCTGAAGGCCTTTAATTGATCTGTGCAATAAGGAAGCTAAGTCTCTCAGCCTCTGTGTAGAAATAGCAAAATGATATTTATTTTCCTTGAAATAAGGTTACCCTGAGTCACCTACTAACCAATAGCTGATGATCAGTTCTTCCAAGATTTACAAGTAGATTGATGGAAGGAAAAAGCAACATTTGCTAGTTGTGACTTACTATGTTGTTCTGCAGTTTGCGAGGTACACGGTACTGGCACGTGCTGTCCTTCCTATTTGCCATTCAAGAGATCAACGGGAATCCAGAGCTCCTACCCAACCTCACCCTGGGATATGACCTCTATAAGTCCTACTATGATGGGAGAGCCACCTCCTATGCCATGCTGCAGCTGCTTGCTGGTGGGGAAACCCACCTTCCCAATTACAGCTGCAGGAGAAAGACAAAACTGCTGGCTGTACTTGAAGGGACAGAATCAGACCTCTCCACCCTGATTTCAGTCATGTCAGGCATCTACAAAACCCCACAGGTATGAATGGGGAGAGGATGGGAGACAGCTGTGTAGACAGAGTTTCTGAGCACTGATTTGGCTAACTCCTGGACCCAGAGTGCAACTGCCTATGGTGGAAACCCATTTTCTGTTGTGTGCTGATGATGAGCAATGCCAGTCATTGGACTTTGGAACCAGAACCTTAAAAACAAGTCTTAAAAACTAACAAGATGATAGTCAGGGCTGTTTTCCATGCTAGGCATGCTTAGATCCTGCAAAAGACTCCACAGTTCAGGAGGGCGCATCTTCCAATCTGCGCAAGTTTTCTTTCTTGTTTTAAGCAGTTAATGAATGGAAACCAAAGAAAGCCAACTTTGGCTGCGATCCATGTCCAAGACCATATTCACCATCTTCCAGCATTCCCCTTGGTTTCAGAGGTTTCTTAATTGTCTGCCAAATGAATCTCTCTGCACACATTACTACGAAGAGGGTGGGTGGCTAAGAGAGACGAGGAATCGAACCAGTATTTTGTTTCTGAAGCAACCCTGGTCTTGGCAATGTTTCTGCCCTGGAGATACGACTTGACACGTTCCTCAGATAAAGACACAGCCCAGTTGCTCCTTCGTGGCTTCAAGTCTCTTGTGTGGTGTTAACCTGCAAACAGACAGACCAACAACAACAGCAAACCCCAGCCATACTAAACTACACTCTCTTTCTTTCTTCATTAGATCAGTTATGGTGTGGTGGGTGATGTTTTTAGTGATAGAACCCGATTCCCTTTTGTCTACCGGATGGCCCCAAAGGAAGAAACCCAGTTCCCAGGGATCATCCAACTGCTCCTCTTCTTTGGGTGGACGTGGATCGGTCTCTTTTCTCCAGACACAGACAATGGAGAGAGGTTCATGAATGCCTTGACCCCTCTGATGACCAGGAGTGGAATCTGTGTTGCCTTCACAAAAAGACTACCTCGAAATATTGTACCCCTTTTGTCCCAGAGTAAACTCTCGGTTGCATGGAGACGAGTCAATGTTGTTGTTTACTATGCAGACTCTTTTTATGGTTGTGTCCCAATTGCCTTCATGCAAAGAACGCTTGGAAAGGGACAAATGGGGGCAAAAGTCTGGATCACACCAGCTTTCCAAGACATCAATGTGAACTTGTCTTTTGGGGCTTATTTTCATTTCCTCCATGGTTCATTTTCCTTCACCATGAAGTTAAAAACAAGGACAAAATATGACTACTATGAACCCGTTTCATCCACTCTGTCACTGATCTGGAATGGAACCTTCCATTGTTTTTCTTTAAAGCATGATTTGTCCATGAAAATATGGAGAACATGCACAGAGAAAGAGCCCCTGGAGCTTCTGCCCCAGGAGGAGGTGGAGAGAGCCCTGTCTCAAGACAGCTACATTACTTGGGACAGTGTCCACGCTGTGGCCCATGCCTTACATGCGACCTATTCGTCTCATTCCAAGAGGGTGTTGATGTTGGATGAGGAAGGGAGACTGGGGCATCGGAGGCTGCAGCCCTGGCAGGTATCCCATCTCCCTTTTGCAACTCCACAACCAATGGGAAAAGACTCATGGTCCAAATAGGCAGACATGAGTGCATAATCTCTTCCCCTATGCGGTGGTGTGGGGAGCGAACAGAACAAATGATGCAGGAGGCATTACTCCCTCAGGTAGCCGCAGAGGCCCCTTACAAATTGATCCCGGTGATAAGTAAAGTTCATCAAGATAGAACTGCTGGACTGTGTGGTTGTGTCATAGAAGGACTAGAGGGGTCACTTCCACTTGTTGTGGGCAGATGAAGCAGGCAAGCTCACAGAGCTGTAGTATTAAGCTGACTGGGGGTCCACTCCACCCTTGCTAATGAAAGTTTCCTGAGGGGGAAAAGAGGAAGGCAGGACCAATTGGTGGGATGTGCGGTCAGTGTGTTCTGATGTGAGATGGTTGTTCTCAAGAAAGCCCTGGTAGGACCACCCTTTTGAAACTGTCTCTGGATGCTCTGGGTTGGGGTAAGCACTGCTCAGTTGCTAAGACCCCTTTTTTAGATAATGATTTGAAGAAGATGTGGGGGGCAGTTGTTAATACAGATATCTGGATATCTGCTCTACATATGTGGCTTGGTCACCTGCATGCATGAACCTCATCAAAACAGACAAAGTGAAGGTGAGATATGCCTGTGCGCACCAGTTGCTGAGGAGCATGGAAGGGAAGGTGCTTTCCTGCTTCTTGGTTTCTTTTGGCAGTTGATTCACCACTGTGTCAATTCGGTGCCAGATTTGATTCAGCAGGGCTCATCTTGAATTTCCATGACCCTCTTATTCTTCTAATTTTCCCATTTGCTTTTGATCCCGTTAAACCTACCCTTTTTGCGGACCTTCTACATTGAGACAGGGGGACTGGGCACTTGTTCTTAGCAAACCTGCAACATGCTTCCATAACTTTCATTTCATTCTTTGACTTCCTGAGCTGTGGGGTTCCGAGGGCAAATCACTTTCCCTCCATTTTTGTTCCTCATCCATAACAAGCCTTTGGCCATGGTCATTGGATTTTGGAAGAAGAGGGACAGAGCTCTGATGACTCATCTCTGCCTAGCTTCTGCATATGCATCTTGTCCAGTGAGTAGATTCAGGAAGAGATGGACTTGAGCTCAGAACCAAGCTAGAATCTTGGTGAGATTGAGACAGGCTTGCGACCTGTTCTGGATGGTTTGTCACCTCAAGAATAGATTGCTGAAGTGCAGAGATTTCTCTGAATCCAATCCAGAAGGTGCAACAACTGCAGAAGGCACTGGCCTGGTGGTTGCTCTGTTATCAGCATCTAATGTCTCCTCCAAAGGAGTGACACTGACTCCCGGTCTTGTCTTGGGTGACAGTCAAGTCTTTGACATATGTTAAAAACCACTGAGAAGCAGAATGTTTTTGGTACGCACATTCTCCATGAACGTTGGACATCCCTGCATTTCTCAAGCACCAGGAGCTGAAAGAGTATGAAAATCTGGGTGTATGTGCAATGTTGGGAAGCAGGGAAATTGCTGTTTTCCTAGATTCCTTTGATCCATCTTCTATTTTATCATAGGATGATTTTCAAGTGCTCAGTTAAGATCAAAATTTCAGTGCATTGAACCCTGGAAAGTGTGGTTGAGCAGTGGAGAAAATTAATGTTGAGATTATTTCCTAATTTTGAAATGCCAATTGTGTTTTCTGTTATTCCAGCTTCACTCATCCATAAGAGAAGTCCAGGTTTCTAATACTTCCATGAGTGGACTGTATATGGATGAAAATAGGCAGCTGGAAGCCGACTTTGATATTGTGAATTGGGTGCTGTTTCCTAATGGTACTAAGGGCAGAGTGAATATTGGGAGTGTGACAAGACAGGCCTCTGCAGATGCAAAGCTCACTATTAACCCAGAACTTATTGCATGGCCCAGACATTTCAATGGGGTAGGGAACTTGCTCTACATCTGACGATTAGATTGTGACTCCGGTTAAGGTCTGTTTATGACCAGAGTCAGAATCATCCAAACTATCGTATGCCTGGTCAGAATGTGTGGGTGTGAAAGCTGGACAATGGAGAATGTCTAGAGGAGAAAAATGGAAGTGTTCAAGATATGGAAATGGTAGAGAACTTTGCGATTTCCCTGGACTTAAAGCAACACAAACTGGTGGGTCCTAGATCAAATCAAGGCTAAGCTTTCCCTAGACGCAAAAAGGCAAAACTGAGGCTATCATACTTGGGGCATATCAGGTAAGACTCCCCAGAAAAGACAACCCTGCCAGGGAAAGTTGAAGGCAGAAGAAGGGTAAAACCAAATATGGGATGGAGTGGCTCCATAAAGGAAGCCACAGTCTTGAGTTTAGAACAGCTTTCAGGTTCATCATCCCCATAAGTTGGAGATCACTTGATGGTACATAATGACAGCAACAGCAACAATCTAGCCTCGCACCACACCCATTCCTGAACACCATCCTCATCTTCACATGGACTAACGTGGGGTGCAAGAGCACAGCATGTTTGAATTTACCCAAATCTAAGGAGAAATAAGAAAGGAGACTTGGAGGTATTGCAGGCTCCAGATCTGTCATGTGGGGCTGCCTAGAGAGATATGAGAACTCCTAACCCTTTACCCCATTCTTTTTTGCTGCCATGTTAGGTCACACCTCTATCTAGGTGCACGGAGAGCTGCCACCCAGGATTTGCCAAGGTGGTCCAGGAGGGGGAGCCCTCATGCTGCTATGCTTGTGATCCATGTGTGAGAGGGACCATCTCCAGTCAGGAGGGTGAGTGTCCACAGAGAAAAGGTAATTCCCTTGGGAAACAGGGAACTATTTGACCTCCACTACTCTGTTTTCATTCTCCCTTTTCTTTTAATTGTTCTTGTACTGTTATGTTCAATTACTATGGGTTATGCATCCCCCTGAACATTTTTCCACCATGCCAGCACAAAAGTATGTAAATGAAGGGATTCATTTTTGTAAAGTTTTGGAAAATGTGGTGAAGATTACTTTGAGCTCTCCTTATTGTATTCCAGAGGCTAGGGTAAGGTAGATATATAAAAAATAAAATAAATAAATAACTTTCCCTCACAAGCATACAAATATGGATACATTTCGATTTTTTATACATAAACAACTTTCTTTTTACCTTTTGGAAAGATTGAGGGAAGCCTGTGTGGATCTCTTCCTCTCCATTCTTTTTTCACAAGGCCCTGTAAGGTTGGTTAGGCTGAAATACACCAGCTCACCTAAAGTCACCCAGTGAGCTTCTTGGCCATGTGGGGACTGGAATCTGAACTTCCTGAATCGCAGGCTAATGCTCAAACCACTATGCCGCACTTGCAGGGGTGCCTGTCTGTCATATACAGAAAAACCTCTGGACCATGCTGCAGTCCTTTGACAAACATACAGGGAGACCCGTCCAAAAAAAAAAAAAAAAAAGGATGTGAAAATGAAACACCATCCATTTTCTGTAGATTAGAGAACTTC
>NW_025335892.1:0-3197 GCF_004798865.1 Varanus komodoensis
AGGGCATTGATGGAAACATTGAACAGGATCGCTCCCAGGACTGAGCCCGGGGGACCCTGCCCCGCTCGTCACTGTCCGCCATTCCGATGATTCCCCACTAATAGTCACCCTCTGCTTTTGGTCTGTCAGCCATGGCCTAATCCATCGGACAGTGTTTGCTGTTTTGCACTACACACATTTTATACTTTTGTCAATAGGAAAAGATGTAGCCAAAACCATCTCAAAACAATACAATCTCACATCCAAGCATAACTGTATGAATGCTCACATCAAGGGTTCTTTGCACTATTTCTGTTGCACATATTTGCCCATACATAATATTAAAGGCAAGATACCCTCTTCGTGGATCACTGCCATGCTGTGGCAAAGGAGTTTGTGTAGCTCAATGAAGATACGAGCTAAGCCGTGCAGGGCCACCCAAGACGGACAGGTCATAGCAGAGAGCGCTGACAAAACGTGATCCACTGGAGAAGGAAATGGCAACCCACTCCAGGATCTTTGCCATGAAAACCCCATGGACAGTACCAAAAGGCAAAAAGATGTGACGCCGGAAGACGAACCCCTCAGGTCGGAAGGTGTCCAATATGCTACTGGGGAAGAGCGGAGGGCTAGTACTAGTAGTGCCAGAAAGAATGAAGCGACTGGGTCCAAGCCGAAAGCACACTCAGTTGCGGATGTATCTGGTGGCGAAAGGAGAGCCCGATGCTGCAAAGATCTATACTCCATAGGAACCTGGAACATAAGATCCATGAATCAAGGCAAGCTGGATGTGGTCAAACAAGAGATGACAAGACTGAACATCGACATCTTAGGAATCAGTGAACTAAATTGGACAGGAATGGGTGAATTTAATTCAGACGACCATCGGGTATACTACTGTGGGCAAGAATCCCTCCGAAGAAATGGAGTAGCCTTCATCGTCAATAAAAGAGTAGGAAAAGCAGTACTGGGATACAATCTCCAAAATGACGGCATGATCTCATTTCGAATCCAAGGCAAACCATTCAACATCACAGTAGTCCAAGTCTATGCCCCAACCACTGGTGCTGAAGAGGCTGAAGCTGACCGGTTCTAGGAAGGCCTACAACACATTCTAGAATTAACACCCCAAAATGATGTCCTTATTATCATGGGGGATTGGAATGCTAAAGCAGGAAGCCAAAAGATAACTGGAATAACAGGCAAGTTTGGCCTTGGAGTACAAAATGAAGCGGGGCACAGGCTGGTAGAAGTTTGTCAAGAGAATACGATGGTCATAGCAAACACTCTTTTCCAGCAACCCAAGAGACGACTCTACACATGGACATCACCAGACGGTCAACACAGAAATCAGATTGACTATGTGCTCTGCAGCCAAAGATGGAGAAGGTCTATACAGTCAGTAAAAACTAGACCAGGAGCTGACTGTGGCTCAGATCATGAGCATCTTGTCGCAAAATTTAGGCTTCAATTGAAGAAAGTAGGGAAAAGCACTAGGCCACTCAGGTATGACCTAAATCATAACCCTGATGAATATACAGTAGAGGTGACAAATAGATTTAAGGAATTAGATCTGATAGACAGAGTGCCTGAAGAACTATGGACGGAGGTTCGCAACATTGTACAAGAGGTAGCAACTAAAACCACCCCAAAGAAAAAGAAATGCAAGAAAGCAAAATGGCTGTCTGAGGAAGCTTTACAAGTAGCTGAGGAAAGAAGGGAAGCGAAAGGCAAGGGAGAAAGAGAAAGATACACCCAACTGAATGCAGAATTCCAGAGAATAGCTAGAAGAGATAAGAATGCCTTCTTAAATGAACAGTGCAAAGAAATAGAAGAAAACAATAGAATAGGGAGAACCAGAGATCTCTTCAAGAAAATTGGAGATATGAAGGGAATGTTTCCTGCAAAGATGGGCATGATACAGGACCAAAATGGCAGGGACCTAACAGAGGCAGAAGAGATTAAGAAGAGGTGGCAAGATTACACAGAAGAACTATACAAGTAGGAGCTTAGCGTTCCTGACAACCACGATGGGGTGGTCACTGACCTCGAGCCAGACATCCTGAAATGTGAAGTCAAATGGGCCTTAGGAAGTCTGAGCAGCAACAAAGCTTGCGGAGGCGACAGTACTCCAGCTGAGCTAGTCAAAATTCTAAAAGACGATGTAGTAAAAGTGCTACTCTCAATATGCCAGCAAATTTGGAAAATTCAGCAGTGGCCACAGGACTGGAAAAGGTCAGTTTATATTCCCATCCCAAAGAAGGGCAATGCCAAAGAATGTTCAAACTACTGCACCATTGCACTCATTTCACATGCTAGCAAAGTGATGCTCAAAATCCTACAAGCTAGGCTCCAGCAGTATGTGGACAGAGAACTACCAGAAGTACAGGCAGGATTTCGAAGAGGGAGAGGAACTAGAGATCAACTTGCCAACATAGGCTGGATCATGGAGAAAGCTAGGGAGTTCCAGAAAAACATCTACTTCTGCTTCATTGACGATGCTAAAGCATTTGATTGTGTGGATCACAACCAATAGTGGCAAGTTCTTAAAGAGATGGGAGTACCAGACCATCTTATTTGCCTCTTGAGAAACCTATATGCAGGTCAAGAAACAACAGTGAAAACTGGACATGGAACCACTGATTAGTTCAAAACTGAGAAAGGAGTTCGGCAAGGCTTTCTATTGTTGCTCTGCCTATTTAACTTATATGCAGAGCCTGAGAAAGATGGGGCTAGATGAATCACCAGTTGGAATTAAGATTGCTGGGAGAAATATCAACAACCTCAGATATGCAGATGATACTGCTCTAAAGGCCCTCTAAAGGCAGAAAGTGAAGAGGAACTAAAGAGCCTCTTGATGCGTGTGAAGGAGGAGAGTGCAAAAGTTGGCTTGAAGCTAAACATTAAGAAAACTAAGATCATGGCATCTGGTCCTCTCATTTCCTGGCAAATAGATGGGGAGGAAATAGAGGTAGTGACAGATTTTATTTTCCTGGGCTCCAAGATCACCACAGATGGGGACTGCAGCCAAGAAATTAAAAGACGCTTGCGCCTGGGAGGGAAAGCTATGGCAAATCTAGACAGCATACTAAAACGCAGAGACATCACCCTGCCAACAAAAGTGCGTATCGTCAAGGCTATGGTATTCCCAGTTGCAATTTACGGCTGTGAAAGCTGGACCATAAGGAAGGCTGAGCGCCGAAGAACTGAGGCCTTTG
>NW_025335892.1:5462-9227 GCF_004798865.1 Varanus komodoensis
ATAATTCTGTAATAATAAATTAATTACATAAATTAATAAAGCTGTTGTGCACAGGGAATACTGGGTATTTTTTTCGAAATGCCCAAGGCAAGATAATAATGTGGTTCCTTTGTTTTGATGTTCCGTTGGAGAAGATTTTAAAAAACCTTCCCCCTTCCATTTCAAAACAGTGTGCATGTCAAGAACTGCACAATGTAATGACGGGTCGTGATGCAATCCAACGTATGAAGGATTTGGAAAGAGTTCTGGAGCCAAGGTTTGGTGATATGCACGACCCCTCTCTGGATCGAGCAAATTAAAATCAAGTGTTTACATGCTGCCCAACCAGAAATGCAAAATGGATAACTGTCGGCTGTTTGGTACGTCTTTCTCTCTCCAATAAGCATGCCAATAATTGATTCCACCAAATTGAGCAAACACTGCAGAATCCAGAAGCAGGGAGGAAGGAGGGTGAGAGGCACGGAAGAGTCATAGGAGAGGAGGCGAGCCTTCTCAGTTCCACAACTCTTCCTAGCACATTATTGTTCTTATTAGTAATTACATTTCCATACCGCTCATAGCTGAGTCTCTCTGGGCAGTTCTCAACATTGAAGTCACCCATCCAGATTCTGACCAGGCCCAGCCATGCTCAGCTTCCAAGATTAAGCAGGATCAGCCACTTCAGGCTATATAGAAACAGACCCTGGAAGCACTGGGAACAAGGCAGTGAATGTCCCTGGCATGCAAAGGGAGTGAGGTCTCCAACCTTGCGCATTTATTTATGGATTGAATTCAGATGAGATTGGGATTTGGTAGGCCCAATTAAATTAAATTGCAATTCAATAGTTGCAATTACTGGTTGACCTTGCAAATGCCAAACTGGGAAGTTCATGAACACTCATCACAGTCTCACACTCATAGGGGTCATTTCCCTGGATATATGCCTATGAGCAAAAATCCCCCACTATGTACGCAGATTTTTGTCTGTGCTTTGCCTTTGTTTCACATGCCTTTTGAGGCTCTAAGATGAGGCTTCACACCATCACTCTCTTACGATGTTTGTGACTTCTATGCATGAAGACTATTTGCTTCCACAGTTCGGAGGGTTATGGGCAGACTCGTAGGACTGCACCTCAGAGGAGGGATTTCTGAGGAATCTGTTTTTGGGGTGGGAATCCACTGGATTCCCAGGGCTCAGCCCCCCAGACCCTGATCTGAGCCTACGTTCCCGCTGAGCAGGCCAAGCGCTTCCATGGCGCTTGCTGGAACCAAGTCCCGTGGGACCACTGCACAAATGGCGTCCCTCTTCTGTGCACATTTGTATTTATTTATTTGGGCATTTCCTGTATATACTGTTCATCAGCATGACACTCTGCTGGAGGAGACTCCTGCGAGTCCCTCGGACCGCAAGGCGATCAAACCGGTCAGTCCTAGAGGAGATCAGCCCTGACTGCTCTTGAGAAGGCCAGATCCTGAAGATGAAGCTCAAATTCTTTGGCCACCTAAGGAGAAGGAAGGACTCCCTGGAGAAGAGCCTGATGCTGGGAACGATTGACGGCAAAAGAAGGAGGGGACGGCAGAGACTGAGGTGGCTGGATGGGGTCACTGGGGCGGTGGGTGGGGGCTTGGGTTTACTCCGGGGGAGGGCGGAGGACAGGAGGGCCTGGAGGAGTGTTGTCCGTGGGGCTGAGATGGTCTGGATGTGACTTTGCAAGTAGCAACAGCAACAGAGCATGGCACGCTCAGAATGGTGTGCAAAGATCCTTTCAAAACAATAAACAATGTAATGATGGTGACCAGACTCGTGCAATGGAAAAGCCACATATGGGAAATATTTGAGAGCTGTGAGACAGGAACAAATACGTATGTATTATGACTTTACAAACGTGTGTTCTTGCTTGTCAGTGTATGATTTTGTTTAATGTGCCTGCCAAGACCCACAGGCCCCTGGGACACGAACTGTGGGGTGCCCTTCCCAAAGAAATGGGCCTTTAGAAAGAAGAACTACTCAGAGCAAATGTCATGTTAACCAAAAATAGTTTTTTTAAAAACTGTTGTCACAGACAGAATTCTGGCAATGAAAGGCTAGGGAGAAGTGCTGAGAATTCTTTGCTGGCGTTCTAACTTGAAGATGGCGTCCTGTCAGGGACCGTGGGAGGCGCTGCAGCAGGGACAAGCAGCGGCTGGAAAGCCATCTCGAGGGTTGTCGGGTGAACACCACCAATTCCCTTTGCAGCCGTGGCTGCTCCCCAGGCTCTGCACTTACAGGAAGGGGCCAAGAGACCTCTTCTGAAGCTGGCTCTTTAAATGGAGCAAGAGGATCTGCGGGAGGTTGCTTCATCTGGCCCCTCTTCGCCTCTCACCCAGTTGCCTCATGCTCACTCTCCAAGGTCTGAGAGAAGAGCTTGTCGCTTGCCTGGATCAGCTCATCTGCCGTGGAGGGAAGCTTGCGTTCCAGCAGCCATTAGGAAACTCTCCTGCAGGGGTGCGGGCCACCAGGTAGCAAAGAGAAGGCACTCCCCTGAGCATCCTGGTCCCAAGTTGACGAGGGCTTGATACACCAGTGTGGGAATTCATCCCTGCCTCGCAGCATTCATGCTGTAGCTAGGCACGCTATGCTCAGCCAATAGTATTGTAATTTACCAGCCAATAGTATTGCAACTTACCCAGCCAATAGCATTGTACTTCACCTGTGTAACCATATAAGGCTTGTGACCATATATAGCAATAAGTACGCTTCCTGTTTCCTGCGCCTGCACATAAGCAATCAGTAAGCATTGTGAATCCTGCGCTTGCGCACAATCAACTAGGGTGTTCACTGCTTTACTCGATGGCTATTGGATTACGCAAGTATAAATGTATCAATCTGTGAAATAATAAAAAGGGCTGCTTGTGTTGACGCAGTAGAATTTTCTGCGAAGATCTTCTTTGTTCCCTCGAACAACCAACCAAGCATGCTTTAAAACTTATTCTTTGTCTGCAGTGTCTTATTTCTTTCTCTGAACTCTCTTGCGCCGATTGTCGGAGCAGGCACTCCGACAACCAGTACCCAGAGCTTAGGCCTGGCCTAGGGGGAAGTGGGCAGGGCTGCAAGGGGGGGCTCCCTGAGGGCTCTCCTCCTCTGGTGCGTGCCGGACGCCTCCAGGATGCATCCCGAGCTGTGTCCAGGGGCTACCCAAAGCTGCCCTCTTCGTTCATCGTGGTCTTCTGGAGCAAGGTGACCTGCGGAGCACGATGACCATGAGTGGGGGCTGGACTGATAGTGGGCAGGGCGGGCTCCAGCGGTGGGTCCGTGGCAGGGAAGCGGCCCCAGAGCTGCAAATGGGATCCCGGTGTTGGAGCCAGCCCTGTTCACCGCAGTCACGGTGGAGTCACAGCGTGTCATCATGGAATGGGTCCTACAAAGCCTTTTGCTCAGCCTGGAACCCACAGGTTCATTCCCTGCAGGTGATGTGCAAGGGGCCCAGCTGGGGGCGGACGTCTGGCAGAGCAGCCCAGCCGGCCTGCCTAGGATCCTGGCTCATCATAGCTGGCAGGCCTGCAGCATCCGCTGGACCACACTCAGGCTGCCCTGGAATCGCAGCATCTTTCGCAAAGCGCTGAGGGTGCAATGGCCATGACCTCGAGTCACCCCGGCTCTACAGGAGAACGGGCTGGTTGAGCCACGCACGGGCAACGGTCGAAACATCCAGGGTGCCTGTGACCGTTAGGGATTCTGCAACGCCGACTGCAATGAAGTTGCACAGAGGATGGTGAGCACCTTGCAAAATCCTCACCGGTCCACTC
>NW_025335892.1:9386-10578 GCF_004798865.1 Varanus komodoensis
GATGGCTTCCTCAGCCCCTGCAAACCCTACTATTGTGTGGATGTCTGGTGTGGGACAGAATTCAGATGATATTAGGATTTGGTAGGCCCAATTAAATGAAATTGCAATCCAACAATTGCAACGACAAATTCACCTGTTATAGCATACAAAGGTTTCTTGCAAATGCCAAATTGGGAAGTTCATTGACACTCATTTCTATGAATGAAGCCTGTTGGTTTCCACAGTTCGGAGGGTTATGGGCAAACTCATAGGATTGCACCTCAGAGGAGGGATTTCTGAGGAATCTGTTTTTGGGGTGGGAATCCACTGGATTCCCAGGGCTCAGCTCCCCAGACCCCGACCAAGCAAACTCATAGGATTGCACCTCAGAGGAGGGATTTCTGAGGAATCTGTTTTTGGGGTGGGAATCCACTGGATTCCCAGGGCTCAGCTCCCCAGACCCCGACCAAGCTTTGATGCAGCCGTGAGCCTACGTTCCCGCTGAGCGGGCCAAGTGCTTCCATGGCACTTCCTGGAACCAAGTCCCATTGGACCCCTGCACAAATGGCACCCCTCTTTCCGAGCCACACGGGTGACCTCAGAGCAGAGGGGGGGCTCCTGGAGCTGCAGCTTCCCCCATCTTCTCTTCCCGCGGACACCTCCAAGCCTCGGCTGAGGCGAGGAAGCCCCTAAGGAAGTGAAGGGAGCAGGGGCTGCCGGCTGAGGTGCTCGTCTGCAGCACGGCCACTTGGCCTGGGTGGCCAGGATGGATTCTCCACCGGCCAAACCGGCCCCAGGTCCACCCACGGGCATCCCAGGCCCAAGCTTTGGAAGCCTTTTGGCACCCTATTGGCCATTCCTCTCCTGCTAACTACGCTCTTCACAGAAGCTTCACAATGGGAAGTGTGAACTTCTCCCACTTGTGGTACAGCGCATGACCCCAGGTGCCATTTGTGGTCAGAGGCAGAGTTGTGCATGGAAGGGCACCTCCTGTGAAGCCAGGTGCATTCTTACCTGACGTGGCTGGGAAGAAGGTGCTTCAGGTGAGACCTGGGGGAACTACCTCTGGGTGAAACAGAAAATGTTTGGGGAGGGAGGGGGGAGGGAGGGGGGGCGGGAAAGCATTGTGCTGGTCACGTGTTGAAAAAGTTCCTGCCTGGCCCTCCGCTGGAAGTGGAATGGACACTTTGGTTCACCTGCGAGACAGGTACAC
>NW_025335892.1:12026-12632 GCF_004798865.1 Varanus komodoensis
TCGCCTGCAGAATCTTTGATCCAGCTTGTTCTCGCCAGCAAGACCTGTCCGCGCCCCGGAGGGGGGGGGGGAGCCCGAATCAGTCCAGTGCAGGGCAGCAACGCGGAGCGGAGCAGAAGTGGGCAAACGACGGGGGCTGCGGGGGGGTGACCAAGCCCCGACACACCGACAGCTCCCCTCCTTGCAGGCAGCCGCCCTGGTTGTCCCCCCGGGCTGGCTCCGTTCCTCCGAGGCTCCTCCCTGCACCGGACCCCCTGGGAAAGCCCCACGGGGCTCAGGGGGACACGCTTCGGACTGTCAAGCAACGCTGGAGTGTCAGAAAGCCTTAAGTGCCCCCCCCCCGAGGGCCAAGTGGAAGTGGGGGGGTGCATTTGCAGGTGGATGACCAGCTGTGCACTCCCAATTGCTCCTCCTGTCCGGTGAAACGAGGAACAAGGGGAAGGCATTGCAAAGATGCCCCCCCCCCGCTTTATCTCTAGGGTGGGCACAGCCCTCCCTGATCTGGGTGGGGAGCCCAGCGTGGGTGCGAAGAGGCCCTTTCCAGTAAGACTTGTGAGACCCACCAATGAGTGAACCAGAAAATGAGGAGCGGGGGGGGGGGGGGGG
>NW_025335892.1:12732-13906 GCF_004798865.1 Varanus komodoensis
CCCCCCCCCCGAGGGCCAAGTGGAAGTGGGGGGGTGCATTTGCAGGTGGATGACCAGCTGTGCACTCCCAATTGCTCCTCCTGTCCGGTGAAACGAGGAACAAGGGGAAGGCATTGCAAAGATGCCCCCCCCCGCTTTATCTCTAGGGTGGGCACAGCCCTCCCTGATCTGGGTGGGGAGCCCAGCGTGGGTGCGAAGAGGCCCTTTCCAGTAAGACTTGTGAGACCCACCAATGAGTGAACCAGAAAATGAGGAGCGGGGGGGGGGGGGGGGAGAAGCAAAGAAAGCAGAGAGTCTTGCCTTGCGGAGCATCCAAAGCATTTTGTGGGGGAATGACCCCCCTTTGCCCACATGTATGGGGCAGGGACGGATCTTCCCTGGGGGGCCCAGGATTCTCTTCCCATGGGCTCCCCCTCAGCAGCGTGGGGGCCAGAGGACCACTTCCAGGTGAAGTTGGGCTGCCCTCCGCCAGGCCAAGCCAGCCTCACTGCTGCTGATGCGGAGGGCTGAGGTCCAACAGCACCTGAGGGGCCACGTGCTCCCCGTCCGTGGCCTGTGGCTACGTGGAATGCCAGGGGGGTGTCCCAGCACTCCAGCCTTCCTTCAAAACACCTTACCTGGGGAAATGAAGAGCATCAGGAAGGAAAGAATGCAGAGAAGAGAGAGGAGCTTCATGGCTGCAGTCTGTCTCAAGGCTTCCCTGCCTTGGAAACAGGGCTGATGCCAAGACTGCCGTTGCCTGGACGGATCCTGGCTTTATAGGGACGGGGCGATTGTGCCATGCGCTGGCCCTGGTGGGAGTGCTCTGGGTGCAAGTGGCCGTGAGCGGTGTCGCAATGCCAACGGCAACCGGGTTGCGCAGGGGCGTTTGGCAGTGGGCAGAACCGTCCCCTCTCCACTCTCTGCTTGCAGGCGTCTCAGGGCACTGGGTGGGGTTTCTGGGATGAGCTGCTTCCTCAGCTCTGGGTACTCTGTTTGCATTCGCTCTTGCCCCTGTTGAATTGATGCTGATATTTTTGTTTACATTTTTTCCCTGAGTGAGGGCTATTTCGATTGTTCTTTTCTCATCTGGTTTTGTGGACTGTAGAGCTTCAGCAGGGGCAGAAATGACAGACACACACACACAGACACAGACACACACACAGCTACATATGTGTCCTGGCTTGGTGTAAGA
>NW_025335892.1:14731-16392 GCF_004798865.1 Varanus komodoensis
GGGGACCAGATCCCCTCCCTCTCCTGCAGAATCCTACAGGGGTCTTCTCTACGCAGCCCCATTTCATGACTGCAGCTGGTGTTCCATCTTTCCCCTCACCAGCCTTAGCCCCGTGGTAGCAGTAACAACCTCAGCGAAACACAGAACCAGAGTGAGTCAGAAGAGGCCTCCCAGGGCATCTAGTCTGACCCCTGGCCCCAGCCAGCAGCACTCACGGCATGTCCACCCTGTGCACGTCCAGCCTGTCCTCGAGCACCCGCACCGAAGGGCCCTCAACCACCTTCCGGGAAGCCCATTCCACACCCTCGTGGTCCTAAGTGCCAGGAAGTGCTCCCTGGTATCCACCCTAAATCTTGGTTCCCTGAGCTTTGGTCCACTGGAACACATCCTGCCCTGTACTGCAGGGGAAAAATGGTCGTGTCCCGTATCTGTGCGGCACCCCCCCCCCCACGTGCCTATATGTCGCTAAGAGGTCCCCCCAGAGTCTCCTCAACACGGGAAAGACGCAGCACCCTCAGTCGTTTACCGTGCAGACCAGCCACCATCCTAGTGGCCCTTCTCTACACTGGTTCCAACCTTGCTATGTCCCCCTTGTATTGAGGCACCCAGAACTGAACACAAGACTCCAGCTGTGAGCACACCAGAGTCACATGGAGTGGCAGTAACACCTCTCTGGATCTAGAAGCCACGCTTCTGGCCATGCATCCAAGGGTGGCGTTTGCCCTCTTGGCCACCGCATTTCACGGCTGGCTCATGTTCAGTCTGCAGTAAACCAGCACCGATAATTATTAATTAATATTAAAGACAAGATACCCTCTTCGTGGATCACTGCCTTGTCGTGGCGAAGGGGCCTGCGTAGCTCAATGAAGATACGAGCTAAGCCATGCAGGGCCACCCAAGATGGACAGGTCATAGCAGAGAGCTCTGACAAAACGTGATCCACTGGAGAAGGAAATGGCAACCCACTCCAGGATCTTTGCCATGAAAACCCCATGGACAGTACCAAAAGGCAAAAAGATATGACGCCGGAAGATGAGCCCCTCAGGTCGGAAGGCATCCAATTTGCTACTGGGGAAGAGCAGAGGGCTAGTACTAGTAGTGCCAGAAAGAATGAAGCGACTGGGTCAAAGCCGAAAGCACACTCAGTTGCGGATGTATCTGGTGGTGAAAGGAGAGCCCGATGCTGCAAAGATCTATACTCCATAGGAACCTGGAACATAAGATCCATGAATCAAGGCAAGCTGGATGTGGTCAAACAAGAGATGACAAGACTGAACATCGACATCTTAGGAATCAGTGAGCTAAATTGGACAGGAATGGGTGAATTTAATTCAGACAACCGTCAGGTATACTACTGTGGGCAAGAATCTCTCCGAAGAAATGGAGTAGCCTTCATCGTCAATGAAAGAGTAGGAAAAGCAGTACTGGGATACAATCTCCAAAATGACGGAATGATCTCAGTTCTAATCCAAGGCAAACCATTCAACATCACAGTAGTCCAAGTCTATGCCCCAGCCACTGGTGCTGAAGAGGCTGAAGCTGACCGGTTCTATGAAGGCCTACAACACATTCTAGAATTAACACCCCAAAATGATGTCCTTATCATCATGGGGGATTGGAATGCTAAAGCAGGAAGCCAAAAGATAACTGGAATAACAGGC
>NW_025335893.1:0-12005 GCF_004798865.1 Varanus komodoensis
TGAATGTAGGAGGGAGAGAAGAGCTGTGTGGGCGTCATTGGGGGTGCCCATGTGTGCCATCACAGGCACAGGTACAGAGTTGTCAGGGACCCCTACATTGCACTAAAGAAACCCAAAGGCTATCAGAGCATAGAGGGCTTTAAGCTGGATTCTTATTCAAGACAGGATGCAGCTGACAGATAAGACTTGCCCAGGTGCTTTCTATAGAGACGTATAAAGCATGAAGAACAAGTTTCAGCTGAAATGCTGTCAAGAAAACACAAGCAGATGGTTGGGCATCTTCTGTAGAACTCCCTCATTGAAAGGGTCTATATCAGAGCACCGCTTGCTTCTCAAAAGGCCAAGCAAACATTTTACAGCAGGCCAAATCTTCTCTGGGTTCAAAGTCAGGTGGCTGTGAAGGATACAATGGAAAAATTAAATCAGTTTGCCACCAACACCACCACAATGATGTGCTATGAGATGAGGCTTATACCATCTTGTTATCATCATGCTTCTTATTGTCTTTAATGTTCTAGCAAATCTGACTGTATCCTACAGTGCATGAAAGAATGAATGGGAGAGATCATGAAGCAACCACGAGGAACTGTCATTGTCACTTTACTGCAGGTATGCATGAGAAAAGTGGCATCTTTGTCTGGCTTGTATGTCTTACTACTACTGTGCAAATCTGAATAAACTTCCAAAATGGTCAGTATATGTCTCTGGAAGAAGTATATGTCATATAATACTCATATTTGATGAGTATTAAATATGAAATAATATTACATTGTGTTTGCAATGTATAAAATCACCAAGATCCCAATGAATCTGTTGTAGCAGGTGAATGCCAATTATTCTTTCTATGAAATGACATTTAACATTCAGGAATTCCCCACAAATTTTCACAGGTGGGGAAACAGTGACCTTGGTTATAAGAGATTATTTTACAAGTGCCTATATTTGTTGTACTTGGTATATATCTGTGTATGTGTAAGAAAAAGGGAGAGATATTTTCTTTCTTTAAGCATCTTTTATTTTCTGACATTATTTTTCCTCTTTGCAAGTTTGCTATCTATCCCACAGAGGACTAGAAAAATCTTTGATTCAGATCTAATAAAGTATGTTTTCTTCTGAAGATTGACTGAATAATTGTGAACTCTAAGTGTACTATTATATTCTTTGCAATTATCAAAGTTGCTATGATTACTTCTACTCCTACTTCAAGTTCCTAGAGAAAATCATTAGATGCTAGGTATTAGAAAACCATGGTTGAAGGATGCTGTGAGTACCCTTGGCCATTCAGATCAGGGGCAAAATTCATCAATATGTCCACTGGTAATTTGTGGTGTGCTATCAGAGCATTTAATCAGCCAAGTGAGGGCCCATTGAATTCAGCTTGCTCTACAAGACTCATTAAAATGACAGTGTTGAACTAGCATCTAGAGAGAGTATTTTCATACAAAATGTTGCTTGTGGTTCCAGCTTTGCTATTGCTTCCTTCAGTGGCAAGCAGTTATACAATGAGATGTCCCATCTCCAACCATCTTCACATCCATCACAAATATTACAAGCCTTGAGAACTCATCATTGCCGGGATAATTTCTCAGATCTACACATTCTCAAATCCTATAACCTTTGAAATATACCCTTCTCAGGAACCTGCTGATGATCATTTGTATGTTTTTCCCCCTTAGGCATAGCCTACTTCTGTCAAGATAAGGGTCTCATGCTTTCTGGCTTCATTGCAATTTGACGACTACTGCAATTAGATTGCGAAGTCTCTTCTATCAACAGTCCAATGTTCTCAGTGTTCCAGCACAACACTACACTTTAGCTAAGCTATTTTACAGCTGGCAGAAGGTTTTAGTGTTGTAAGGGAACCCTGACAGCATGCTTGCTGTATTTTATGTCCAGTATCAGGACTGTAACACTTGCTGAGAAAAGGAGTGGGAAAGTTCTCCAGCGTGCATTGCTCTAAGATTTGAAGATGTTCACTTGGCTGTTTTAAGAGCAGAACACTGGACTATTGTGTGCTTATTGTAGATCTGGCTACCAATAAGGACAAATAGCAACATTCCTTGTCCCAATAAATTCTGTTCAGTCAAGAAAAAGAAAGAAATGATATTTTAAGCTCCACTTCTACTGGCAACCTTTCCTCTCTCTGAGTATTCAACTATTTCCTACTGCCTGTACATCCCCTTTTGCCATTTTTGAAGGACAAACAAAGAATCTTGGGATGATTTCAAATGTATTTTGAATGACAGCACAGTTGTTAGTACTACATTTTGCTGTGGAATATTTGGAATGTTTTTGAGTCATAGATTGAAAGGAAGAGGCTCAAAATTAAGCTTGCAATGGAGAAAGAGGGTAGGAGGTTATCACACAAGGCTTTATGTTGAGCTGTTTGAGAGATATAAAATAAAACACTGAAATAAATGGAATTGTAAAGCATGTGTATCTCATTGCAGGGTTTTTATCCAGAACTACCAGCACATCCTGGCCTTTGTATTTGCTGTCAAGGATATAAATGAAAATTCCTGGCTGGTACCCAATCTCACTCTAGGTTTCCATATCTCTAATAACAATTTCTTTGCAAGGTGGACCTATCTTGCTGCCATGGAATTTCTCTCCACCCAGAATGGATTCATCCCAAACTACAAGTGTGACATCCGGAACAATGCAGTGGCAGTCATTGGTGGTCCCAATTCTGATGTTTGCTACTTCATGGCAACTATTCTGTACAATTAAAAGACTCCACAGGTCAGTTGCTCACACAATGCCTTCTTATTCAGTCTTGAACTGAGTAATGCCATCTTCTCATTTTCTCTATTTCTCTAGCTTATATATGGCTCTGCTCCAGTAATAAATAACAAGACCCAAGGAGCATTCTCCCATCAAATGTTCCCAAATGGGAATATCCAGTATAATGGGATAGTCCAGTTGCTACTGCTTTTTGTATGGACATGGATTGGGCTTATTTTCATAGATGATTTCAGTGGAGAGAGATTGCTGTGGGAGGTGGTTCCCTGGTTTTCTCAGAGTGGAATCTGTTTTGACTTCATTCAAAAGTTACCAATAATGAGTTTTTCCAGTGGCATCCCTGAACTGGTGAGAGAAGGGCTGGAGACACACAAAATAGTTTCCAGAAGCACTGCCACAGCTGTTGTTCTACATGTGGAAATTCAGACTATTATTTTTTTGAGACTCTTCCTTCAGGTCTCAGAATTTGAGGAGATAGCAATGAAGACAAAAGGTAAAGTCTGTATTATGACAGCACAGATGGATTACTTTCTTTTCAAAGAAGCTGGGATATAAATTTCCTTCATGGTACTCTGTCCTTCACAATTCATGCAACAGATGTGCTTGGATTCCACACATTTCTTCAGAGCAGGAGCCCAATGAGGGAAAAAGAAGATGGGTTTTTGAGGATCTTCTGGCAAGAGGTATTTAGCTGTTGGTTTCCCACCAGTGAGGCAGAAAGCAAAATGGAAGAAACCTGCACTGGAGAGGAGAAGCTGGAGACACTTCCAGAGTCTGTTTTTGAAATGAACATGATTCCCCACAGTTACAGTATTACAATGCAGTCTATGCAGTGGCACATTCCTTACAATTTGTGCTGTCATCAAAATCCAAGCACAAGTTGAGGTGGAATGAGGGAAGAGGGAAGTATTGGAAAGAGCAGACATGGCGGGTAAGATCCTGAGGACCAGGAATGGTCAACCCATGTTTTGATTGGGTCTTGTGCTTACTTTCTGAAACCAGAAGCAAAAAAGTGAGGCCCTATTCCTTGTTGTGCCACCCTCCATGGTAGAAGAAGGATGTGTGTTGACACATTCAGAATAGCCATTTGTTACAAGGGTTATTCTGACATTTCATTGAATATGCATTCACAGTCTAGGTGTTCTGATTGAAAAGCCTGAAATGATCCTGCACAGGCATTCCAATCACAAAACGCTTTCCATGCGAAGGGAGGAAACTGATCCATTGGCTTAATTCCTGTTTTACTAAAAATGCAAAAGATAATGCATTAAAAGCTGATAGTTGTCTTACTTTCAGTTGACTCCATATTCTCAACATTTTCTCTTTGATGGTTTGTTTTTACTTTAGCTCCATCATTATATTAAAAGCATTTCATTTAGCAACAGTGAGGGAGAAACAGTTTCATTTGATGAAAATGGAGAATTAGAAACTGGACTAGATACCATCAGCTGGGTCACGTTCCCAAACCAGTCTTTTCTGAGAGTCAAGGTTGGAATGATAGACCCCAAGGCTCCCACTGGCCAAACATTCACTATTTCTATGGAAAAAATTGCATGGCCCACTGCATTTAACCAGGTAGGGTCTGTAAATATATTGAGACACCTAACCTTTGTTTCCCTGTTTTTCAGAAAGTGGTTCACACAATAATTTCTAAGAAACCAAAAAGTAAACATACCAAGCTATCTTATACTCAACAAATTCCCACCTGGTGTGGTAATATAAATCAGGATAATTGAACAATTGATGTTTGCAATGGCCAGGGTTTTCCAAACAACACCTCCGTTTTCATCCCGTATGTGATTTTAAGTCGTGTTCTTTATGTGCAGTTCTTCCTGGAAGGAGAGACTTGCCCAAATCAAGCTGTGACCCAATGGGTGATTTGTGCCCTGACTTCAGTTCTTCCTATATTTCTAATTTGTACACATTCTTACGTAAACTTAAATGGGACTGATTCGGTTGGCTGAAAATGTTTTCAGGGATCCAGAAATGATTGTGAATTAAACTGGGAAACTTGAAAGAGATCTACTTGGACACATGTTCAATATTTTGGAGCATTTCTGGAAAACACATGTTCTCACTCAAATTAAGAGTTTTGAATAGGCAGGATTACATATTTTGTGTGCAAAAATGAAATTTTCATGTATCCCTTGATATATGTGCCTAAGGCTGTAATCCTATGCATAGTTGCAACTGCAGCTTATTCGGCACAAACAGGATGCTTTTGGAAACAGAGCTGTTACTGACTATGTGGTTTGCATAAACATTCCCATGTTTGAGCAACATTCCACCTTTGTGCAAAGTTCTTCCATTCCATTTAGTGAGGAAGATGTGTGTGCAGACCAAATTTGGAATCAAGAATAGGATGAATCCAAACATGCATTCATAAATTTGTGAGTCTTTGGAGCAGATGAATGATCACACTTATTGAGAGAGTTCTAAACATGGAACGTTTGCACATTTAGGTAGGTGGGGAAAATAATGCACAGCTGCAGGTGTCGGGACTTTTTTCTATTTAAATATCAATGAGAATGTACCGAAATTTGCCCATTATCAAATGAACAAAATCTCTAGCAATCAGCTCCAGCAGTCCTTTGCATATCAAACACTGCCTTTTTCTCTGCCAACAAGATACTTCGTTACTGTTCATTTACTAGTGATATGCAAATATCTAACGTATTTCCCAGACATTTAAATATGTTCATTTTTTATTTCCAGACAGGTACAACCCTTTTCCATGTGTAATGGAAACTGCCATCCAGGTTCTATTAGGACAAAAAAGGAAGGGAAGCCATTTTGCTGCTTTGATTGCCTCCCATGTCCAGAGGGGAAGATTTCAAACCAGAATTGTAAGTCACTTTGTCCACAAATTCTGCTGATTGTTTCCTAACCTGCTTGCATCAGGCTACAGACACACCAATTTCCCTGGAATCTTCATCAGAACTCTGTGGTGCTAGAATTGCTTTGGTTGCTAGGAAGTTGCACTGCTGATTATTAATAAAGTACTAGTAGTAGTAGTGATAGTAGCCCAAATAAATGAACTTTCAATGTCTCCATTAGTAGTAGTGATAATAGCCCAAATATATGCATTCAGGAGGTCTGCATACTCTAGGACTCATTTCTTCACCCCCCCTTTTCTCCATACTGTATTGACCATGGAACTTAGTGAATTCTTCTACATCTTGTTTTGTTTATATAATTTATCCTATTGGAAAAGCATTTACTGAATCAGAACTAAGGTTCCCCTTAGACTGATGAGTTGCATTGTTCCTGGATAATTTACTGCATATGGTTTCCTACCAACATGACAGCATGCATTGAAACATCATCATGTGCCTTGCATAATGATTCTTGGGCCCTAGCTCTTTGTATTGTTACAAAATATCACAAAAACTTTCCTTTTCCCTGTTTTTTTTCCAGACACAGATGCCTGTTCTCAGTGTCCAGAAGATCAGTACTCAAGCTCTGCCCAGGATGTATGCATTCCTAAAATTATAAGCTTCTTGACCTTCAAGGACTGCCTGGGTTTATGTATGACCATTTTTGCTCTTGCTTTTTCTCTGATCACAGCTCTGGTGCTTGGGTTCTTCATTAGGCACAGGGACACTCCCATAGTCAGAGCCAACAACTGGAGCCTCACCTTCACTCTGCTCATCTCTCTTTTGCTCTCATTCCTTTGCACTCTGCTATTCATTGGACAGCCAGCAAGGCTTTCCTGTCTCTTTCACCAAATTGCTTTTAGGATGATATTTTCAGTGGCTGTTTCTTGTATCTTGGCCAAAACTATCATAGTGATTCTGGCTTTTATGGCCACCAAGCCTAGTTCCAGAATGAGGAAGTGGGTAAGAAAAAGGTTAGCAACTGACATAGTTATTTCCTGTTCCTCTGTCCAAGGCTCTATTTGCATTGTGTGGCTAGCAATCTTTCCCCTATTTCCAGACTTGGATATGCACTCAATGGCTGAGGAAATTAACCTGGAATGTAATGAAGTTTCCACTGTTATGTTCTGCAGTGTACTTGGCTTTATGGGACTGCTGGCCCTTATCAGCTTCACTGTGGCTTTCCTGGCCAGGAAATTACCTGATAGTTTTAATGAGGCCAAGTTCATCACCTTCAGCATGTTGGTCTTTTGCAGTGTTTGGCTGGCTTTTGTTCCAACCTACCTCAGCCCCAAAGGGAAATATATGGTGACTATGGAGATCTTCTCCATCCTGGCTTCCAGTTTTGGGTTACTGAGCTGCATCTTTTTTCCAAAATGCTTTATCATGTTGCTTTGTCCTCATCTAAATAATTGGAAGCAGCTAACAATAAGAAAACATTCTACAAGATAAAACTCTGTACCCCCAATCCAACTAAATTTGTCCATCATTCATTTGTAGTGTAATAATGGACCTTCAATTACTTGTGGATAACTGGTTTCAGTGAGTCTTGAAGTTATTTTTGAATGGCACTGGAGTTACAGCTGCCAGTTTCTCCTTTGAATGGCACTAGAGTTACAGTTACATTTTCTCCTTGGAACTCACCAGTGTGACCCCTTCTTCAGCATAATTAGCATCACTCCCATTCCGCTGAATCTGCTACTAAAACTGATTGGTTGAATTGCAGGAAAAGAGATCACATGTTGTTTTGGGGATGGTGGGGGTAGAGGGGGTGGTGGGGATAGAGCTGTTTTTAACTCAAGGATTGAAATCCATTTTAGAGAAACCCTTGTGGGAGGTGCTTTCCAATGGTGTATCGGGTGCAAGACAAAAAGGAGGTGCATTAATAAAATACAAAAGGAAGCTGAAAAAGCAAAGTACAGCAAAGCAAAGCAAAGCAAATGTTATTTTAGGTAACATTTCTTGCTACCAATAATTAAGCATTAGAAAACATCTTTCAATCTTTTAAAAAGTGGGTGAGTAGAGATTTCTGACAAACCTGCAAACAACTGAATAATCTGTGGTTAGGTTAAGGAGACTGAAGGAACAGGGAAGAAATGATGTCTTTGAATGGAGATTGGAATCTACACTGGGACCCCCAGAGTGTTGGATCTAGTCCTAATTGTGCATATCTGTTTCAAAGCAAGCATTCAGAGTGCACACTGCTTCTTCTAAATTTTAAATCTGCACTTCTTCAGAGCTTCTGGGAGTGCCCTTAAAAACAGGTTTCATTTAAAGAGGAAAAATATAGGGGTTCTGCAGCTGTACTGCTAGAAGGACATGACTACATCAAGGGCTGGTCTGTGGGGCAGGGACCTCAGGCTTGCAAACTGTGTGTTGTTCACCCAGGACTTATATTATTTTCTGTGTTATTTCTAATGTCAGCTTACTTCTCTCTGAGAAGAGAGAATCTGCTATGGGCAACCAAATTACCAACTAAAACATGTTGAAAACCAATTTGTCATGGTTTCTTTTTGGAAAGAGATTCTTGGCCACGTCATACTTAATAGTAAGCCCATTCTGCATATGAAAGTTATTCCAGTTTACCCCTTCATAAAATTGATTGAAGTTTCTCCCTCATTTTCAAGAGGCAGGGTGGACCCACAAAAGAAATGTTATTCAGGGGCTAAGTCTTTTATTAGAAAGAGCTGAGTTGCTGAAATTGCAAGTGAAATGAAGAATACTAATTCCTAACCAATGACTTCATTGTTAGTACTATTGGTATGCTACTCAGAGTAACATAAAACAGAAAGAAGGGGGCAAGCCATTTCATCAAAATGCCTTAGAGTGTCTCCAAGCATAAGATAAATGGTATATTTTTTGCACAGTATTCATTTGAGGTTTTCATCAAATAAACCTGCCTGTGCACCTTCTATGGCCTATGCTTGTCCTGCATTGATTTTTGAGACATGTCCATGTTAATACCTGGAACGTCCATATGGAACTAAAACCTCACCTCACACTCAATATAAATTGTAGTGCAAAATATGCTATCACTTGTATGATGTGCTTTCAGCTCAAATACCATTGAACGAAACAGGGGTGGAAATGCTTCAGAGCTTGACAGAACTACTTCTTTAGTTGTTATAGTTGTTGCATCAAACTTTATAGTTATCAATACATGCAGCATCTCAGTAACCATTTGCTTGTAGTCTGATTTGCTCTGTGTCCATTTTATACCTACTGGCCAAAATCACCATTGCATTTCTTGCTTTCATGGCCAATGAGCCAGGGTACAAGATAAGGAAACAGGTGGGAAAATCGTTGGCAAACTACATTGTGCATTTAAGCCCCCCAATTCAAGCCATTGCATAACACTCCATCGTCTTTTCCCCAATTTGTTTTTCTGTATTGAGGGGAAAGTCTGACATGGATCTCAGCTGGAGGACCTCTCCAACCAATAAGTTGAAAACATCCCTCAAGAAGTATTAGAAGCACTAACAAAACAAATACCAAAAAGAAAAAAAAAATATAACACAAAAAGGGAGATAATCCTAAACTTGGAAAAAGACAGCAATTGTCTCTATATATGTTCATTCAAGAGTGGCATCTATATGCTATTGATACAAATGGATCTGGTTCAACATGTGATTTTGACTATTTTTACACTGAGATAATTTTGGGTGCTTCCCTTATTACTTAACCATCTACTTAACACATTTTGAAGAATGATTCTACTACGGATAAATAACATAAACTGTAGGTATTCCATGTGGAACAGATACTTGGGAAACATGAGTTATACTGTGACAGTGGAAGTTTCCCTTCAAATTTCCACTCTCAGGAATTTTAAAAGCACAAAATATTCAAATAGGTTCTGGGATTTATTGTTGATTATATTGGTTTCACATTATGCTCTCTCTCTCTCTTTCTCCCTCTCTCTCTCCCTCTCTTTCTCTCTCTCTCTCTCTCTCTATATATATATATATATGCACATGTGCACACACACACACACTTTGGGTATTAGAGACTTAACAAATGAATAGAATGAAATGAAATTATTACTTACTATTACTCCAATCTGGAGTTAATTCCATCTTGATGAATATATATCTTGCAGCATAAGTTTTTGTTATGCCAACTGCATAGCCTCTACTTGAAGGATAGCTTTTTGTTTGTGTTAGTGTGTGTATGGTCGGGGTATGGATTGGAGCTGTTGCACATGAAGGGGGTGCATTTATACTACCCATCCACTCCTTGGAGTCTATATGTTTGTGAATGGATCCCTCTCCCAACTCCTTTTAAAGTCCCATGGAACTTGATGAAATGTTGGGTTGACATGGTGGTAGATAGGAGCTGTCATATCTGTATGAAACGGAGAAGCTCCACTTGAACTAGAATGCAAGCAGATAACTGGAATTTTACATAAAGTAAGGTTCCACTATTTCAATCAAACCCTGATGGAAAGTGGAAGGAAAAAGGAAGCATCCGGTTCATCTTGGATCATCTCTAGGGGATGAAGATGTTTTAGAGTGGCCATATGGTAGTGCATAAGTCATGGGTATATGGTGAAAAATAATAACCAGGCAAAGAGGCCAATAATACACAGCAGAAGAGCTTCATGAAAGAAACATTTGAGGAGGGACACCATGTATGGATCTAGATAGAACTTTCTGAACAACGTGAAAAAGTTCAAGTGAGTGGTTTTAAAAGAAAAATTAGATAAAGTGGCCAATATGGATGTGTGGATTGTATTTAATTGAATCCACCTGTGTTTTGCCAATTTTCTGGTAGCAGTCTTCATTTTTCACTACTATATGCCAACTGCACCTGGCAGCCTACGCCGGAGGAGGGCCGCCTCCTCGCCGTGTAAGACTGCGCCGCGCTGGAGGGGAGCCACTGCCTTGCCGCGTAAGACCGCGCCGCGCTGCCATCCACCGCGCACTTGGCTGCTCCACCATGCCCCAGCACCTGTGGCAGGCGTGCTTCAGACGAGGCGGGGCGACGCAGGGCCGGCGTCTACAAAGCCCGTGGGAGGAGCACGCCAACAGCAGCACCAACTGTGCCTGGCAGCCTACGCCGAAGGAGGGCCGCCTCCTCGCCGTGTAAGACTGCGCCACGCCGGAGAGGAGCCGCTGCCTCGCCGCGTAAGACCGCGCCACGCCGCCATCCACCGCCCACTTGGCTGCTCCGCCACGCCCCAGCACGTGTGGCAGGCATGCTTCGGATGAGGCGGGGCGACGCAGGGCCGGTGGCTACAAAGCCCGCAGGAGGAGCGCGCCAACAGCAGCACCAACTGCGCCCGGCAGCCTACGCCGGAGGAGGGCCGCCTCCTCGCAGTGTAAGACTGCGCCGCGCTGGAGGGGAGCTGCTGCCTCGCCGCGTAAGACTGCGCCGCGCCGCCATCCACCGCCCACTGGCTGCTCCGCCACGCCCCAGCACGTGTGGCAGGCGTGCTCCGGACGAGGCGGGGCGTCGCAGGGCCGGCAGCTAGAAAGCACCGGTGGCCTCGGGCCGGCAGCCGTAGGGCGTCGGCCAAAGGGCGGTTGTCGCCGTTCGGGTGGCCGAGCAGGGGGCGGGGCTGGCCAGGGGCTTTCGCTTGGCGATAGTAGGCCCTCCTGCTGGGCTGTGAGTGAGGGTTTTTTTTTTTTTTAGTAGTATTTTAAATCATTTTATGGAGTCGTCCCTGGCCATGCTGCCGCTTATGTTTCCTGGGGAGCGCACGGGTGCTGCCATTGATGTGGTTATGGGCAAGGGACGTAACAGCGGTGGGAGCTTAACGTGTCCACCTAGAAGAAGGAGGGACAGATGGCTGACACCTGTCCCTACTTCTGGTTTTGCTCCCAGGCAGAGGCTGCCAGGGAGTCTCGTCAATCGCCCCTCCGGCCTGACGGTGCTGTTGCTTAATGCCAGGTCGGTCAATAACAAATCTGCCCTCATCCAGGACCTGATTGTGGATGAGGGGGCCGACCTGGTCTGCATAACGGAGACCTGGGTGGGAGGGGGGGGATGTTGCCCTCTCCCAAGTGTGCCCGCCCGGGTATCTGGTCCAGCACTGCTCACGGCCGGAGGGGAGGGGAGGGGGGGTTGCTTTGGTTTACCGAGCCTCCATCTATCTCACTGGACTTCCGGTCCCTTCGAGACCAGGGCTGGAGTGTCTCTACTTGGTGTTGGGTGACCGAGGCAGACTGGGGATTCTGTTGGTGTACCGTGCACCCTTCTGCCCAACAGTCTCCCTGCCTGAGGTGACGGAGACTGTCTCGGACCTGGTGTTGAGGACCCCCAGGATGTTGGTCCTGGGGGACTTCAATCTCCATGCCGAGGCTAGTCTGACTGGGGCAGCTCAGGACTTCATGGCCTCCATGACGGCCATGGGGCTGTCTCAACATGTCACCGGCCCGACCCATG
>NW_025335893.1:12105-20374 GCF_004798865.1 Varanus komodoensis
CTAACCTCTGGAGGGAAGGACATTAAGAATGCAAACGAGATTATGTCTCTCTTAGAAGCCCTCTGGCTGCCTGAAGGAATAGCTATAATCCATTGCCCTGGGCATCAACGGGACGGCTCAGCGGTCTCGGAGGGAAATAACTTCGCTGATAGAACCGCAAAGGAGGCCGCCCTGAGACCAGTAGGGCCCCTTGAAATTCTTCCAGTTCAGATGCCACCCCGGGCTCTCCCAGACCGACCGACCTACTCGAAGGAGGATATCGAGCGGGGCAAGGAATTGCGGTGCTCTGAGACTGAGACGGGATGGCTGAAGCACCCCGATGGAAGAATCTTTCTCCCCCAAGCACTTGGACGAGATCTTCTTCTACAGACCCATCGAGCCACACACTTGGGAACGGCCCGACTCTGTCAGCTATTTAGACCTTATTTCTACCTGCCCGGATTTCAGCTCTGGCCGAGTCCATAACCTCCGGGTGCGCCTCCTGCGCGCGAGTTAACGCTGGCCCCAGCCGGCCTCCCACCACCCCGGGCATCCGCCATCGCGGATCCCAGCCAGGAGAACACTGGGAAATAGACTTCACTGAGGTAAAACCCACCCGAGGTAGGTACCGCTATTTACTGGTCTTCATCGACACCCATTCCGGGTGGGTGGAAGCGTTCCCAACGAAGGGAGAGACAGCCCTGATTGTGGCCCGGACTCTCCTGCATCAAATTCTACCAAGATTCGGGGTACCCCTAGCTCTAGGTTCAGATAATGGTCCGGCATTCATCGCCCAAACTTCCAAATTGGTAGCCAAAGCTCTGGGGATGGATTGGAAACTGCATTGTGTGTATAGGCCGCAGAGCTCAGGACAGGTAGAGAGGATGAATAGAACGCTAAAGGAAACCTTAACAAAATACACTCTTGAAGTTGGTGTCCCCTGGACAGACCTCCTTCCGTTTGCCCTCCTACGCACGCGATGCTCCCCTTATAAGAATGGTTTCACCCCCTTCGAAATCGTGTTCGGGCAAGCGCTTCCCCCGCTACCCCACCTGGCAGAGGAGACGCGCGCTGAGTTGTCTAACCACAACTTGCTTGAGTCCTTGCAGGCCCTCGATCGCGTCCGGCACGATATTCGCCGACAGGTTCAGTCCAACAAAAGCGGGACTGCTAAGGCTCCGGACCCCGCGCCCGACCCTCCCCCACGCGTAAACCCGGGAGATTGGGTCTGGCTAAAGAACTTTCACCCTGTCACCCTAGGTGCCCGGTGGCTAGGACCCTTCCAGGTGATCCTCTCCACTCCCACGGCGGTTAGACTGGCCGAAAAACCCCACTGGTTCCACGTAACACAGATAAAGCCTGCCTCGCCGGCCCTCTCGGAACAATGGACGGTACACCAAACCGGAGATCCTCTGCGAGTCAAGTTAAAAAGAGTCTCCCCCCCCTCTTCCCAGCAGCCCTCCTGATTCTTCTCGCCCACCCAGTAGGCTGTCCCCTCCCAAACCCACACCAGCCACTCACCATGGAATGGACATTGCAGACTGATTGGCAGACCTCCCCGCCAGTAGCGACCGTCCTGACTCACACCCACGATACCTCCCCGGACTTCCGCATAGACCTCTGCCAACTCCTTCCGCCCGGATGGGTCAAGCCAGGCATCTGGGGTTTTGGATGCGGAAGTGATATCTGGGAAAGGGGACTGTCGGAGAAGGAATATTATCCCTGTCCATCGGATGGGACCTCCGATTGCGGTGACGCGCCCAAATTTTACTGCGCCCGATGGGGTTGCGAGACTTTCGCTACCTGGTTGGAAGGCCAAAATAGGGATCCATGGCTCACAGTGAAAAGGGTGCTGGCCGGTCAGGCGGGGACCGGCAGACAAAACCCCCTGAGCCTCAAGATCAAGCGAGGCGGAGAAGATTCTTGGGTAAAAGGTAAAACCTGGGGCCTGCGCTTGAATCTGTATGGTCCGGATCCGGGCATACTTCTCACGATTCGGAAACGGGTTATCTCACGACCTTGGGGCCCGGTGGGACCCAACCAGGCCCTCCCTCACCCTCAGATAGAGCCCCCCACCCCCACTCAGCACATCCCTGACCCTCACACACATCGTGCTCCAGCCCGGGATGCTAGTCGACCGTCATCCAGCCGCTCAGTTGCATTAGTGAGCGCAGTTTTTGCAGTCCTCAATGGGACCAACCCAAACATTACTGAGACATGTTGGTTATGCCTGAGTCCCCAGCCACCTTTTTATAATGGAGTAGGAGTGAATGTCTCTTTTTCCAACTTTGCTAATATCTCCTACTCGGAAAATTATGGGAGCGCCTGTCCGTGGGGCCTCCACCCCTCTATAACATTAGAAGAGTTCTCAGGTCAAGGAACCTGTGTCACAGGCCCCGGTGGACCCCGCAAGGATCCACGATGTGCGGCCACCTTGCTCTTCACCCCCACAGCCCGCCCCTACCTCCTGGCAGCCCCGAATGGGACTCTTTTCGCTTGCCGATCCGGCCTCACCCCGTGCATTTCCTCCACCCTTTTTCTAACCCCCCGCAGTCCTGCGGCTGCGCAAGCTCCCCAGCCGGATCTTTGCATTCTGACTATAGTACTCCCGAAGGTTTTTCTTTCCAACGGAGAGATGACCCCTGCGGCTGCTTCCCCGGACTCACGCGTCCGGCGTGCTGTACCTCTCCTAGCTCCTCTTTTAACTGGGCTGGGCATCACAGGCTCCGTGGCTGTCGGGGCTGGAGCTTTGATAAAAGGCAGCCAAAACATACTCCACCTCTCTGAACAAGTCGATAAAGAATTGCAAGAGCTTCACGGCTCCATCAAATTTTTAGAGGAATCCCTTGACTCCCTCGCCGAGGTGGCCCTCCAAAACAGGAGGGGATTATATTTACTTTTGCTAAAACAAGGCGGCTTATGTGCTGCCTTGGATGAGAAGTGCTGCTTCTATGCAAATCACTCAGGCATCATCTGTAACAGCCTAGACTTAGTCAAAGCCCGCCTGGAGGACCGGGAAAGGCTCCGCAAGGAGGGTTCCAACTGGTATCAGCGCCTCTTCAACTGGTCCCCCTGGTTGACCAGCCTGCTCTCTTCCCTTGCAGGACCCTTTTTAGGGTTGTTATTTTTCTGTGCTTTTGGCCCCCTCCTGCTCCGTTGGATTACCTGCCTTGTCAAGCAGCGCATTGACGCTGTGAGAATACTGGCACTTCAGACCAGAGCCAGGGTGTGGGCTGAAAGCAGCATCCATTAGCGGCTCGCTGACTCGATGATTCGATTCCCCAAGAAGACCAGTAGGGAATGTGGTAACCCCAGTTATAATCAAACATGCAGCCAGGGCATGCCTCGTCACGGGTAAAAGAAAGCATGATCAGGGTGTCCTGTTCGCGTGAACAAGAACAGGAACCTGCAACGAATGTGCACGCTACGCAAGGATGAGAACAAAGCAGACCACGCTCAAGCATAACCGCCAGCGTCACGCCCTTGTAACCTCGCTTGCTTGCCTTAGCATGGGAAAGGTGCAAAATGTGCAAATGTAACTCAGGGGGGTTCCCCATTGTCCGCTGTCATTCATGCACCTGAATAGCTGTAAAAGAGTATGAAATTAGCTGCATTCGTGTGCCCAGTACCACACTCTCACGAGTGCATGGTCCCTGCCGGCAGGTAAATAAATCTCTCGGTAATTCCAACCAGTCTCTGGTCTCGTCTGTAAAATCGCTCCACAACAGTTACCCCGAAAACAGGGCCATGCACGCGCACCTAGTCTTCTTTGAGATGCTGTCCCTCCTTTCAGGCCTCCTTTGTCTCCCGTTCCGAGCGCGTTCCGACGGTCGGAGGACCGCCCGGATCCCGGGATTTCCCGGTTCCACCCTGACAGAGGGACAAAAGTTACCCCGAAAACAGGGCGACGCGCATGCACCTAGTCCTCTTTGAGGCACTGTCCCTCCACGCAGGCCTCCGTTTCGTCCCGTCCCGAGCGCTTTCTGACGGTCGGTGGCCCGTCTGGAGGCCAGGATTTCCCGGCTCCACCATGACAGAGGGCCAAAAGTTGCCTGAAAAGAGGGCGACACGGACACACCTATTCCTCTTGGAGACGCTGTCCCTCCGAGCAGGCCTCCGTTTCCACTAGTTCCGATTGCGTTCCGACGATCGGAGGCCTGCCCGGAGGCTGGGATTTCCCGGGTCCACCGTGACAGATGGGCAAAAGTTACTTCCAAAAGAGAGCGACGCGTGCGCACCTAGTCCTCTAGGAGACGCTGTCCCTCCACGCAGGCCTCCATTTCCGACCCTTCCGAGCGCAGTCCTACAGTCGGAGGACCAACCGGGGGCCACGATTTCCCTTCCCCACCCTGATAGAGGGGCAAAAGGTACCCGGAAACAGGGCGACAAAAGCGCACCTAGTCCTCTTTGAGACGCTGTCCTTCCGCGCAGGCCTCCGTTTCCCCCCGTTCCAAGCGCGATCCGACGGTCGGAGGCCCGCCCGGAGGCTAGGATTTCCCGGCCCCACCCTGACAGTGGTGCAAAAGTTGCCCGGAAAAAAAGGCGACGCGCGCACTAATCCTGTTGTAGATGCTGTCCCTCCACGCAGGCATCTGTTTCCTCCTGTTCCGAGCGCGTTGGGATGTTCGGAGGTCTGCCCGGGGACCGGGATTTCCCAGCTCCACAATGAGAGAGGGGCAAAAGTTACCCCGAAAAATGGCGACGCGCGCGCACATAGTCCTCTTTGAGACGCTGTCCCTCCACGCAGGACTGCGTTTCCGCCCCTTCCGAGCGCGTTCCGACGGTCATAGGCCCGTCTGGAGACCAGTATTTCCCGGCTCCACCGTGACAGAGGGGCAAAAGTTACCTCGAAAAAAGGGCAACGCCCGCACTTAGAATTTTTTGAGAGGTTGTCCCTCTGCGCAGGCCTCCGTTTCTGCCTGTTCTGAGCGCATTCCTACATTCAGAAGCCCGCCTGGAGGCCGCAATTTCCAGGCCCCACCCTGACAGAGGGCCAAAAGTTGCGGGAAAAGAGGGCGACACGGACACACCTAGTCCTCTTTGAGACTGTGTCCCTGAACGCAGGGATCCATTTCCACCCGTTCCGAGCACGTTCCGACGATCGGAGGTTCACCCGAAGGCCGGGATTTCCCGGCTCCACCATGACAGATGGGCAAAAATTTCCCCGAAAGGAGGGTGACGCGGACACACCTAGTCCTCTTTGAGACGGTGTCCCTCCACGCAGGCCTCTGTTTCTGCCCGTACTGTTTGCGTTCCGACAGTCGGACGCCCGCCCGAAGGCCAGGATTTCCAGCCCCACTCTGACAGAGAGGCAAAAGTTGCCGGGAAAAAAGGGCGACGCGCACAACTAATCCTGTTGGAGATGTTGTCCCTATGCGCAGGCCTTCCTTTCCGCCCCTTCCGAGCGCGTTCCGACTGTCGTAGGCCTGTCTGGAGACGAGGATTTCCTGGCTCCACAATGACAGAGGGGCAAAAGTTGCCTCGAAAGGTGGGCGACGTGCACACGTAGTCCTTTTTGAGACGCTGTCCCTCAGCGCAGGCCTCCGTTTCTGCCCCTTCCGAGCACGAACCTACTGTTGGAAGCCGGCCCAGAGGCCGCGATGTCCCGGCCCCACCCTGACAGAGGGGCAAAATTTGCCCGGAAAAAAGGGCGACGCGTGCACCTAATCCTGCTGGAGATGCTGTCCGTCCACACAGGCCTCCGTTTCCACCAGTTTTGAGCACGTTCCGACGGTCGGAGGTCTGCCGGAGGCCGGGATATCCCGGCCCCATGCTGACAAAGGGGAAATGTTGCCTTGCAAAGAGACGGCACGTGCACGTAGTCCTCTTTGAGACGCCGTCCCTCTGCGCAGGCCTCAGTTTCCGCCCTTTCCAAGCGTGTTCCGACGGTCGGAGGCCCGCCCAGAGGCCGGGATTACCCGGCCCCACGCTCACAGAGGGGCAAAAGTAGCCTCGAAAAGAGAAGGATGCGTGCACGTAGTCCTCTTTGAGACGCTTTCCCTCAGCGCAGGCATCCGTTTCTGCCCCTACTGAGCGCGTTCCGACGGTCGGAGGCCCGCCCGAAGGCCGGGATTTCCCAGCCCTCACAGACAGAGAGGCAAAAGTTGCCCGGAAAAAAGGGCGACACACGCAGCTAATACTGTTAGAGACACAGTCCTTACGTGCAGGACTCCGTTTCCGCCCATTCTGAGCATGGTCCGATGGTCAGAGGCCAGTCTGGAGGCCAGGATTTCCCAGCTTCCCCTTGACAGAGGGCAAAATTTGACTCGAAATGAGGGCGATGCGCTCACCTAGTCCTCTTTGAGAAGCTGTCCCTCCGTGCAAAGCTCCGTTTCTGCCCGTTCCGTGCATGTTCCTACAGTCGGAGGCCCGCCCAGAGGCGAGGATTTCCTGGCCACACGCTGACAGAGAGGCAAAAGTTACCTCAAAAATAGGGTGACGCGCGCACCTAGTCCTCTTTGAGAAGCTGTCCCTCCGCGCAGTCCTCCTTTTCCACCCGTTCTGAGCACGTTCCTACGGTCGGAGGCCCGCCCGGAGGCCGCGATTTCCCTGCCGCACCCTGACAGAGGAGCAAAAGTTACCCCAAAAACAGGGCAATGCAAGCTCAACTAGTCCTCTTTGAGACGCTGTCCCTCTGCGCAGGCATCCGTTTCTGCCCCTACTGAGGGCGTTCCGACGGTCGGAGGCCCGCCCGAAGGCTCGGCTTTCCCGACCCCACGCTGACAGAGAGGCAAATGTTACCCGGAAAAAAGGGCGACACGCGCACCTAATCCTGTTGGAGACGCTGTCCCTACACGCAGGCCTCCGTTTCTGCCTATCCCGAGCGCTACCTACAGTCAGAGGCCCGCCCAGAGGCCACGATTTCCCGGCCCCACCCTGACAGAGGTGCAAAAGTTTCCTGAAAAGAGGGTGACACGGAAACACCTAGTCCTCTTTGAGACGCTGTCCCTCCGCACAGGCCTCCGTTTCCGCCCGCTCGGAGCGCGTTCCGACGGTCGGAGGCCCGCCCGAAGGCTGGGATTTCCCGGCTCCACCGTGACAGAGGGCCAAAGATGCCTTGAAAAGAGGGCGACGTGCGCATGCAGTCCTCTTTGAGACGCTGTCCCTCTGCGAAGGCCTCTGTTTCCGCCCCTTTTATGCACGTTCCGAATGCCGGAGGCCCGCCTGAAGTTCGCGATTTCCCGGCCCCACCCTGACAGACTGGCAAAGTTGCCCGGAAAGAAGGGCGACGCGTGCACCCAATCCTGTTGGAGACGCTGTCCCTCCACGCAGGCGGCCTTTTCCGCCTCTTCCGTGCGCGTTCCGACGGTCGGAGGCCCGCCCGGAGGCTGCGATTTCCCGGCCCCACCCTGACAGAGGGGCAAAAGTTACCCCGAAAAAAGGGCGACGCGCGCGCACCTAGTCCTCTTTGAGACACTGTCCCTCTGCGCAGGCATCAGATTCCACCCCTTCCGAGCGCGTTCCGATGGTCGGAGGCCCGCCCGGAGTCCCGGACTTCCCGGCCCCACCCTGACAGAGGGGCAAATGTTGCCCATAAAAAAGGTCAATGCGCGCACCTAATCCTATTGTAGACGCTCTCCCTCCATGCAGGCCTCAATTTCCGCCCGTTCCGAGCGCGTTGGGATGGTCGGACTCCCGCCCGAAGTCCGGGATTTCCTGGCCCCACCCTGACAGATGGTCAAAAGTTGCCTCGAAAAGAGGGCAACGCATGCACGTAGTCCTCGTTGAGACACTGTGCGCAAACCTCCGTTTCTGCCCATTCCGAGCGCCTTCCTGCATTCGGACGACCGCACGAGGGCCTGGATTTCTCGGCCCCACGCTGACCGAGAGGCAAAAGTTGCCAGGAAAAAAGGGCCACGCGCGCACCTAATACTGTTGGAGACGCTGCCCCTACGCGCAGGCCTTCGTTTCCGCCCGTGTCGAGCTCGTTCCGACGGTTTGAGGCCCGCACGAAGGCCGGGATTTCCCGGCCCCTCGCTGACAGAGGAGCAAAAGTTGCCCGCAAAAAATGGTGATACACGTAACTAATCCTGTTCGAGACACTGTCCGTACGCGAAGTCCTCCATTTCCGCCTGTTCCGATAGCGTTCCAACTGTCGGAGGCCCGCCCGGAGGCCAGGATTTCCTGGCCCCACCCTTACAAAGGGGCAAAAGTTGCCTGAAAAGAGGGCAACACGGACACAGCTAGACCTCTTTCAGACGCTGTCCTTCCGCGCAGGCCTCCGTTTCCGCCCACACCGAGCGCGTTCCGACGGTCGGAGGCCTGCCTGAAGGCCGGGATTTCCCGGCCA
>NW_025335893.1:20474-48025 GCF_004798865.1 Varanus komodoensis
AGAGGACTACTTGCGGGCGTCGCCCTCTTTCGAGGTAACTTTTGCCCATCTGTCACGGTGGAGCCAGGAAATCCCGGTCTCTGGACGGGCCTAGCACCGTGGGAATTCGCTCGGAAGGGGCGGGAGCGGCGGGCTGTGCGGAGGGAAAGCATCTACAAGAGGACTAGGTGTGCGCGCGTCGCCCTTTTTTCAGGGAAACGTTTGCCCCTCTGTCAGGGAGGGGCCGGGAAATCGCGGCCTCCGGGCGGGCCTCCGACCGTTGGAACGTGCTTGGAACGCACGGAAACGGAGGCCTTCGTGGAGAGACAGCATCTCAAAGAGGACTACGTGCGCGCGTCGCCATCTTTTCGAGGCAACTTTTGACCCTCTGTCAAGTTGGAGCCGGGAAATCGCAGCCTCCATGCGGGCCTCCGACCGTCGGAACGCGCTCGGAACGGGGGGAAACGGAGCCTGCGCGTAGGGAGAGCATCTCCAACAGGATTAGGTGCGCACATCGCCCTTTTTTCTGGGCAACTTTTGCCCCTCTGTCAGGTGTGGCCGGGAAATAGCGGCCTCAGCGCGGGCTTCCGACTACAGGAACGCGCCTGGAACAGGCAGAAACGGAGGCCTGCGTGTAGGGACAGCGTCCCAAAGACGACTGCATGCGCGTTTCGCCCTCTCTTCAAGTAAACATTTGCCCCTCTGTCACGGTGGAGCCGGGAAATCCTGGCCTCCAGACGGGCCTCCGACCGTCGTAACGTGCTCGAAACGGGCGGAAACGGAGGCCTACGTGGAGGGATAGCGTCTCAAAGAGGACTACGTTCGCGCATCGCCCTCTTTTCGAGGAAACTTTTGTCCCTCTGTCAGGGTGTAGCCGGGAAATTCTGGGCTCAAGGTGGGCCTCCGACCGTCGGAACGCATTGGGAACGGGCGGAAACACAGGCATGCGCAGAGGGACAGGGTCTAAAAGAGGACTAGGTGTTTCTGTGTAACCCTCTTTTCAGGCAACTTTGGGCCCTCTGTCAGCTTGGGTCCGGGAAATCGCGGCCTCCAGGCGGGTTTCCAACTGTAGGTTCGTGCTCGGAACGGGCAGAAACGGAGGCCTGCGCGGAGGGAAAGTGTCTCAAAGAGGACAAGGTGCGGGCGTCACCCTGTTTTTAGGGTAACTTTTGCCCCTCTGTCAGGGTGGAGCCGGGAAATTATGGGCCCTGGGTAGGCCTCCAACTGGCGGAAAGCTCTCGGAATGGGCGGAAACGGAGGCCTGCGCGGAGGGACAGCATCTCAAAAAGGACTACGTTTGCGCGTCGCCCTGTTTTCAAGGCAAGTTTTGACCATCTGTCCGGGTGGGGCCGGGAAATCGCGGCCACCGGGCGGGCCTCCGACCTTTGGAACGAGCTCGGAATGGGTGGAAACGGAGGCCTGCGCGTAGGGACAGTGTCTTCAATGGGATTAGGCGCACGTGTCGCCCCATTTTCAGGCAACTTTTGGCCGTCTGTCAAGGTGGAGCCGGGAAATCGCTGCTTCCGGGCGGGCTTCCGACTGTAGGTTCGCGCTCGGGACAAGCAGAAACGGAGGCCTGCGCAGAGGGACCGCGTCTCAAAGAGTACTGGGTTCGCGCATCACCCTGTTTTTGGGGTAACTTTTGCCCCTCTGTCAGGGTGCAGCAAGGAAATCGCGGCCTCCGGGCGGGCCTCCGACCGTCGGAAGGTGCTCAGAAGGGGAGGAATCGGAAGCCTGCGCAGAGGGACAGCATCTAAAAGAGGACTAGGTGTGTCCATATTGCCCGCTTTTCAGGCAACTTTTGGCCCTCTGTCATGGCGGAGCCAGGAAATCACGGCCTACGGGCGGGCCTCCGACGATCGGAACGCGCTCGGAACACGCGGAAACAGAGGCCTGCGCGGAGGGACAGCGTCTCAAAGAGGACTAGGTCTGCGCGCGTCGCCCTGTTTTCGGGGGAACTTTTGCCCCTCTGTCAGGGTGGCTCCGGGAAATCGCGGCCTCCGGGCGATACTCCGACTGTTGGAACGTGCTCGGAACGAGCGGAAACGGAGGCCTGCGCAGAGGGACAGCGTCTCAAAGAGGACTATGTGCGGGCATCGCCCTCTTTCCGAGGCAACTTTTGCCCCTCTGTCACCCTGGGGCAGGAAATCCCTGCCTTCGGGCGGGCCTTCGACTGTGGGAACGTGCTCCGAACGGGTGGAAACGGAGGCCTGCGCAGAGGGACAACGTCTAAAAGAGGACTAGGTGTGTCCGTATTGCCCTCTTTTCAGGCAACTTTTGGCCCTCTGTCATGGCGGAGCCGGGAAAGCACGGCCTCCGGGCGGGCCTCCGACCATCGGAACGTGCTCGGAATGCGCGGAAACAGAGGCCTGCGCGGAGGGACAGCGTCTCAAAGAGGACTAGGTCCGCGCGCGTCGCCTTTTTTTCGGGGTAACTTTTGCCCCTCTTTCAGGGTGGGTCCGGGAAATCACGGCCTCGGGGCGGGCCTCCGCTCGTCATAACGCGCTCGGAACGGGTGGAAACGGAGGCCTGCGTGGAGGGACAGCTTCTCCAACACAATTAGGTGCACGCATTGCCTTTTTTCCGGGCAACTTTTGCTCCTCTGTCAGGGTGGGGCCGGGAAATCGCGGCCTCCGGGCGGGTTTCCGACTGTAGGCTCGCGGTCGGAACGGGCAGAAACGGAGGCCTGCGCGGAGGCAAAGTGTCTCAAAGAGGACAAGGTGTGGGCGTCGCCCTGTTTTTAGGGTAACTTTAGCCCCTCTGTCAGGGTGGAGCCGTGAAATTCTGGGCCCCGGGTAGGCCTTCAACCGGCAGAACGCACTCGGAACGCGCAGAAACAGAGGCCTGCGCGGAGGGACAGTGTCTCAAAGAGGACTAGGTCCGCGTGCGTCGCCCTTTTTTCGGGGTAACTTTTGCCCCTCTGTCAGGGTTGGTCCGGGAAATCACGGCCTCAATGCGGGCCTCTGCTCGTCATAACGCGCTCCGAACGGGCGGAAACGGAGGCCTGCGTGGAAGGACAGCCTCTCAAAGAGGATTATGTGCGCCCCTCGCCCTCTTTTCGAAGCAACTTTTGCCGACTGTCACGTAAGAGCCGGGAAATCACGGCCTCGGGGCGGGCTTCTGATCGTCAGAACACGCTCGGAATGGGCGGAAACGGAGATCTCCGCGGAGGGATAGCGTTGCAAAGAAGACTAAGGTCGCGCGCGTCGCCCTTTTTTCGGGGTGGCTTTTGCCCCTCTGTCAGGATGGTGCCAGGAAATCTGGGGCTCCGGGTGGGCCTGCGACCTTCAGAACGCACTCGGAACGGGCGTTAACGGAGGCCTGCGTGGAGGGACAGTGTCTCAAAGAGGACTAGGTGTTTCCGTGTCGCCCTCTTTTCAGGTAAATTTTGGCCCTCTGTCAGGGTGGGGCAGGGAAATCATGGCCTCTGGGCGGTCCTCCAACTGCAGGAAGGCGCTCGGAACGGGCAGAAACGGAGGTCTGCGCAGAGGGACAGCGTCTCAACGAGGACTACGTGCGTGCGTCGCCCTCTTTTCGAGGCAACCTTTGACCATCTGTCAGGGTGGGGCCGGGAAATCCCGGACTTCGGGCGGGACTCCGACCGTCCCAACGCGCTCGGAACGGGAGGAAATTGAGGCCTGCATGGAGGGACAGCATCTAAAATAGGATTAGGTGCGCGCGTTGACCTTTTTTACGGGCAACATTTGCCCCTCTGTCAGGGTGGGGCCGGGAAGTCTGGGACTCCGGGCGGGCCTCCGACCGTCGGAAAGCGCACGGAACAGGCGGAAACGGCCGCCTGCACGGAGGGACAGCGTCTCCAAAAGGATTGGGTGCATGCATCGCCCTTCTTTCCGGGCAACTTTGTCAGTCTGTCAGTGTGGGGCCGGGAAATCGCGAACCTCGGGCTGGCCTCCGGCATTCGGAATGCGCATAGAAGGGGCGGAAACAGAGGCCTTCGCAGAGGGACAGCGTTTCAAAGAGGACAAAGTGCTCGCGCGTCGCCCGGTTTTGTCGGTAACTTTTGCTCCTTTGTCAGGGTGGAGCCGGGAAATCCCGGGCTCCGGGCGGGCCTCCGACCATCGGTACGTGCTCGGAACGGGCAGAAAGTGAGGCCTGCTCGGAGGGACAGCGTCTCAAAGAAGACTAGGTGTGTCCGTGTCGCCCTCTTTTCAGGCAACTTTCGGCCCTCTGTCATGGCGGGGCCGGGAAATCGCGGCCTCCAGGCAGCCTCCGACTCTAGGAACGCACTCGGAAAAAGCAGAAACGGAGGCCTGCGCGGAGGGACAGCGTCTCAAAGAGGACTGCATGCGCGCGTTGCCCTCTTTTCGAGGCATCTTTGGCCCTCTGTCACGGTGGAGCCGGGAAATCCCAGCCTCCGGGAGGGCCTCTGATCGTCGGAACGCACTCGGATCGGGCTGAAACGGAGGCCTGCGCAGAGGGACAGCGTCTCAAAGAGGACTAGGTATGTCCGTGTCGCCCTTCTTTCAGGCAACTTTTGGCCTTCTCTCGTGGTTGGGGCGGGTAATCGCGGCCTCCGGGTGGGCCTCCGACTGTAGGAAGCGCTCGGGACGGGCAGAAACAGAGGCCTGTGCGGAGGGACAGCGTCTCAAAGAGGACTAATTGTGCACGTCGCCCTTTTTCGTGGCAACGCTTGCCCCTCTGTCATGGTGGAGCCAGAAATCCTGGCCTTCACACGGGCCTACGACCCTCGGAACTTGCTCGGAAGGGATGGAAACGGAGGCCTGCCTGGAGGGACAGCGGCTCCAACAAGATAAGGTGAGCACGTCGCCCTTTTTTCTGGTCAACTTTTGCCTCTCTGTCAGCGTGGGCCTGGAAATCTCGGCCTTCAGGATTCCTGCCAACTGCCGGGACGCGCTCGATACAGGTGGAAACGGAGGCCTGCGTGGACGGACAGCATCTCAAAGAGGACTAGGTGCCCGCACGTCGCCCTCTTTTCAGGTTAATTTTTGCGTCTCTGTCAGGGTGGAGCCGGGAAATCAGGGGCTCCGGGCGGGCCTCCAACCATCGGAACGCGCTCGGATTGGGTGGAAACGGAGTCCTGCGTGGAGAGTCTCAAAGAGGACTAGGTGTGTCCATGCCGCCCTCTTTTCAGGCAACTTTTGGCCCTCTATCATGGTGGGGCCGGGAAATCGCGGCCTCTGTGCGGTCCTCCGACTGTAGAAACGCGACCGGAATGGGCAGAAATGGAGGCCTGCGCGTAGGGACAGCATCTCCAACAGGATTAGGTGTGTGCGTCGCCATTTTTTCGGGGCAAGTTTTGCCCCTCTGCAAGGGTGGGGCCGGGAAATCGCGGCCTCTGGGCGGGACTCCAACTGTCGGAACTCGCTTGGAACGGGCGGAAACGGTTACATGCGCAGAGGGAGAGCGTCTCAAAGAGTACTACGTGCGCGCGCGTCGCCTGTTTTCGGGCTAACTTTTGCATTCCTCTCAGCGTGGGGCTGGGAAATCGCGGCCTCCGGGCGGGCCTCCGACGGTCGGAACGTGCTTGGAATTTGCGGAAATGGAGGCCTGCACGGAGGGACAGTGTCTCAAAGAGGACTAGGTACGCGGGCGTCGCCCTGGTTTTGGGGTAACTTTTGCCCCTCTGTCAGGGTGGAGCCGGGAAATCCTTTTCTCCAGATGGCCCTCCGACCGTTGGAACGCGCTCAGAACGGGTGGAAACGGAGGCCTGCGCGGAGGGACAGCGTCTCAAAGAGGACTAGGTGCGCGCTTCGCCCTCCTTTCGAGGCACCTTTTGCCCCTCTGTCAGCGTGGGGCCGGAAATCCCAGCCTTCGGGCGGGCCTCCGACCGTCGGAACGCGCTCCGAGCGGGCGGAAACGGAGGACTGCGCAGAGGGAAAGCGTCTCAAAGAGGACTAGGTGTTTCCTTTCGCCCTCTTTTCAGGAAACTTTTGCACCTCTGTCAGGGTGGGGCCGGGAAATCGTGGCCTCTGGGCGGGCCTCCGACTGTAGGTAGCAGTCGGGATAGGCAGAAACGGAGGCCTGCGTGTAGGGACAGCGTCTCCAACAGGATTAGGTGCGCGCGTCGCCCTTTTTTCCGGGTAACATTTGCCTCTCTGTCAGCGTGGGGTCGGGAAAACCCAGCCTTCGGGCGGGCCTCCGACCATCGGAACGCCCTCGGTAGGGGCAGAAACGGATGCCTGCTCAGAGGGACAGCGTCTCAAAGAGGTCTAGGTGCGCCTGCATTGCCCTGTTTTTGGGGTAACTTTTGCTCCTCTGTCAGGGTGCGAAGGGAAATTGTGGCCTCCGGGCAGGCCTCCGACCGTAGGAACGCGTTCGGAACGGGCACAAATGGAGGACTGCGCAGATGGACAGCATCTCAAAGAGGACTACGTGAGTGCATCGCCCTCATTTCGAGGCAAATTTTGCCCCTCTGTCAAGAGGAAGCTGGGAAATCCTGGCCTCCAGACTGGCCTCTGACCATCGGACCATGCTCAGAACGGGCGGAAACGGAGTCCTGCACGTAGGGCCTGCGTCTCTAACAGGATTAGCTGCCCGTGTCGCCCTTTTTTCCGGGCAACTTTTGCCTCTCTGTCTGTGAGGGCTGGGAAATCCCGGCCTTCGGGCAGGCCTCCGACCGTCGGAATGCTCTCGGTAGGGGCAGTAACGGATGCCTGCGCTGAGGGAGAGCATCTCAAAGAGGACTACATGCACGCATCCTTCTCTTTTCGAGGCTACTTTTGCCCCTCTGTGAGCGTGGGGCCGGGTAATCCCGGCCTCTGGGCGGGCCTCCGACCGTCGGAACACGCTTGGAAAGGGCGGAAACTGAGGCCTGCGCAGAGGGACGGCGTCTCAAAGAGGACTACGTGCACGTGCCGTGTCTTTGCGAGGCAACATTTGCCCCTTTGTCAGCATGGGGCCGGGAAATCCCGGCCTCCAGCAGAACTCCGACCGTCGGAACGTGCTCAAAACGGGTGGAAACGGAGGCCTGTGTGGACGGACAGCATCTCCAACAGGATTAGGTGCACGCGTCGCCCTTTTTTCCAGGCAAATTTTGCCCCTCTGTCAGGGTGGGGCCGGGACATCGCGGCCTCTGGGCCGGCTTCCAACAGTAGGTTTGCGCTCGGAAGGGGCAGAAACGGAGGCCTGCGCTGAGGGACAGCGTCTCAAAAAGATCTACGTGTGCACGTCGCCCTCTTTTCGAGGCAACTTTTGCCCCTCTGTCATTGTGGAGCCAGGAAATCCTGGTCTCCAGACGGGCCTACGACCATCGGAACGCGCTCGGAAGGGGCGGAAAGGAAGGCCTGTGCGTAGGGACAAAATCTCCAACAGGATTAGTTGCGCGCGTCGCCCTTTTTTCCCGGCAACTTTTGCCTCTCTGACAGCGTGGGGCTGGAAATCCTGGCCTTCGGGCGGGCATCCGATCGTCAGAACGCTCTCAGAACGGGTGGAAATGGATCCCTGTGTTCAGGGACAGAGTCTCAAAGAGGACTAGGTGTGTCCGTGTCGCCCTCTTTTCCCGCAACTTTTGGCCCTCTGCCAGGGTGGGGCCGGGAAATTGCGGCCTCCGGGCTGGCTTCTGAATGTAGGAACGCGCTCGGAACAGGCAGAAACGGAGGCCTGCGCAGAGGGACAACCTCTCAAAAAATTATATGCGCGGGCGTCGCCCTATTTTCGAGGTAACTTTTGCCCCTCTGTCACGGTGGAGCCGGGAAATATTGGTCTCCAGACGGGCCTACGACCGTCGGAACGCGCTCGGAAGGGGCGGAAACGCAGTCCTGCATGGAGGGACAGCGTCTCAAAGAGGACTATGTGCGCACGCGTCGCCATTTTTCGGGGTAACTTTTGCCCCTCTCTCATTGTGGAGCTGGGAAATCCCTGTCCCCGGGCGGACCTCCGAACATCCCAACGCGCTCGGAACAGGAGGAAACAGATGCCTGCGTGGAGGGACAGCATCTACAACAGGATTAGTGCGCGCGTCGCCCTTTTTTCCGGGCAACTTTTGCACCACTGTCAGGGTGGGGCCGGGAAATCCCAGCCTCCCGGCAGGCCTCCAACCGTCAGAACACGGTTGGAACGGGGGGAAATGGAGGCCTGCGTGGAAGGACAGCGTCTCAAAGAGGACTAGGTGCGCTTTTGTCGCCCTGTTTCAGGGTACCTTTTGCCCCTCTATCAGGGTGGGGAAGGGAAATTGTGGCCGCCGGTCGGTCCGCCGACTGGAGGACCGTGCTCGGAAGGGGCGGAAACGGAGGCCTGCGCGGAGGGACAGCATCTCAAAGAGGACTAGGTGCGCGCTCGTCGCTCTCTTTTGGAAGTAACTTTTGCCCATCTGTCATGGTGAAGCCAGGAAATCCTGGCCTCCAGACGGGCCACCGACCGTCGGAAAGTGCTCGGTACGGGAAGAAACGGAGGCCTGCGTAGAGGGACAGTGCCTCAAAGAGGACTAGGTGCATGCGCGTCGCCCTGTTTTCGGGGTAACTTTTGTCCCTCTGTCAGGGTGGAACCGGGAAATCCCGGGATCCGGGCGGGCCTCCGACCGTCGGAACGCACTCGGAACGGGAGAAAAAGGAGGCCTGAAAGGTGGGACAGCGTCTCAAATAGGACAAGGTGAGCATGCGTTGCCCTATTTTCAGGGTAACATTTGCCCCTCTCTCAGGGTGCAGCCAGGAAATCCCAGGCTCCGGGCAGGCCTCCGACCATCGGAGCGCGCTCAGAACGGGCGGAAACGGACCTCTGCTCGGAGGGACACCATCTCAAAGAGGACTAGGTGAGCGCGTCACCCTCTTTTCGAGGCAACATTTCCCCCTCTGTCACGGTGGAGCCGGGAAATCCTGGCCTCCAGACGGGCCTCCGACCGTCGGACCACATTCGGAACGGGCAGAAACGGTGGCCTGCGCGGAGGGACAGCATCTCAAAGAGGAGTAGGTGTGCCCGTGTTGCCCTCTTTTCAGGCAACTTTTGCCCATCTGTCATTGTGGGCAGGGAAATCGCGGCTTCCGGACGTTCCTCCGACAGTCGGAACGCTCTCAGAATGGGCAGAAACAGAGGCCTGCGCTAGGGACAGTGTGTCAAGGAGGACTAGGTGCGCTCACGTCACCCTGTTTTCGTGGTAACTTTTGCCTCTCTGTCAGGGTGGGGCAGGGAAATCGCGGCCTCCAGACTGGCCTCTGACCGTCGGACCGCGCTCAGAACGGGCGGATACTGAGGCTTGTGCGTAGGGACAGCGTCTCGAACAGGATTAGGTTTGTCCGCGTCGCCCTCTTTACAGGGAAACTTTTGCCCCTCTGACAGGGTAGGGCCGGGAAATCGCGGCCTCCAGGCGGGCCTCCGACAGCCGGAATGCGCATACAACTGGCGGAAACGGAGGCCTGCGCAGAGGGACAGCATCTCAAAGAGGACTAGGTCCGCGCGTCGCCCTCTTTTTGAGGCAACATTTGTCTTTCTGTCATGGTGGGGCTGGGAAATCCCGGCCTCCAGACGTGAGTCCGACTGTCGGACCATGCTCGGAACGCGCGGAAATGGAGGCTTGCACGGAAGGACAGTGTCTGAAAGAGGAGTAGGTGTGTCCGTGTCGCCCTCTTTTCGAGGCAACTTTTGCCCCTCTGTCAGGGTGGGGCCGGGAAATAGTGGCCTCTGGGTGTGCCTCCGACTGTAGGAAGCGCTCGGGACCGGCAGAAACGGAGGCCTGCACGGAGTTCAAATGTCTGAATGAGGACTACGTGCGCGCATCGCCCTCATTTCGAAGCAACTTTTGCCCGTCTGTCAGGGTGGAGCCGGGAAATTCCGGCCTTCGGGCGTGCCTCTGACTGTTGGAACGCGCTCGGAATGGGCAGAAACGGAGACCTGGGCAGTGGAACAGCGTCCAAAAGAGTACTATGTGTCCGTGTCGCCCTCTTTTCAGGAAACTTTTGGCCCGCTGTCAGGGTAGGGCCGGGAAATCGCAGCCTCCGGGCGGGCCTCCGCCTGTCCCCATGCGCTCGGAACGGGCGGAAAAAGAAGCCTGTGTGGAGGGACAGCGTCTACAACAGGATTAGGTGCGCGCGTCACCCTTTCTTCGGGGCAACTTTTGCCCGTTTGTGAGGGTGGGGCCGGGAAATCCTTGCCTTCGTGCGGGCCTCCGACTGTCGGAACGCGCTCGGAAGGGGGGGAAATGGAGGCTTGAGCGGAGGGACAGCGTATAAATGAACACTAGGTTCGCGCACGTCGCCCTGTTTTCGGGGGAACTTTTGCCCACTCTCAGGGTGCGGCCGGGAAATCGCGGCTGCTGGGCAGGACTCCGACCGTTGAAATGCGTTTGGAAAGGGCGGAAACGGAGTCCTGCGCGGAGGGACAGCGTCTAAAAGAGGACAAGGTGTGTCTGCGTCGCCCTCTTTTCAGGAAAGTTTTGCCCTCTGTTAGGGTGGGGACGGGAAATCCTGGGCTCCGGGCGGGCCTCCGACCATCGGAATGCGCTCAGAAGAGGCGGAAACGGATCCCTGCGCGGAGGGGCAGCGTCTCACAGAGGACTACGTTCGTGCGTCACCCTCTTTTCGATGCAACTTTTGCCAATCTGTCACGGTGGACCCGGGAAATCCTGGCCTCCGGGGGGGCCTACGCCATCGGAACGCGCTCGGAAGGGGCGAGAACGGAGTCCTGTGTGGAGGGACAGCGTCGCAAAGAGGACTAGGTGCGCACGCCTTGCCCTGTTTTTGGGGTAACTTTTGCCCCTCTGTCAAGGTGGAGCCAGGAAATTCTGAGCTTCGGGTGGGCCTCCAACCGTCGGAATGCACTCGGAAGGTGCGGAAACGGAGGCCTGCGCAGAGGGACAGCGTCTCAAAGAGGACTACGTTCGCGTGTCGCCCTGTTTTCGTGGCAACTTTTGCCCATCTGTCAGGGTGGGAAAAGGAAATCGCAACCTCCGGGCGGGCCTCCGACCTTCGTAACGCGCTCGGAACAGTTGGAAACAGAGGCCTGCCCGTAGGGACAGCGGCTCCAACAGGGTTAAGGGTGCGCGTCGCCCTTTTTTCCAGGCAACTTTTGCCTCTCTGTCAGGGTAGGTCCGGGAAATCGCGGCCTCCGGACAGTTCTACGACCGTTGGAACGTGCTCGGAACGAGCGGAAACGGAGGCCTGCGCAGAGGGAAAGCGTCTCAAAGAGGACTACGTGCGTGCGTCGCCCTCTTTTTGAGGCAAATTTTGCCCCTCTATCGTGGTGGAGACGGGAAATACTGGCCTCCAGACAGGCTTCCGACCGTCGGAACGCGCTCTTAACAGGCGGAAACGGAGGCCTGCGTGGAAGGACAGCCTCTCCAACAGGATTAGGTGCGCACGTCACACTTTTTTCCAGGCAACTTTTGCCTCTCTCTCAGCGTGGGGCCGGGAAATCCCGGCCTTCGGGTGGGACTCCGATGCTCTGAACGCGCTCGGAATGGGCGGAAACGGAGGCCTGCGTGGAGGGACAGCCTCTCCAACAAGATTAGGTGCGCGTGTCGCCCTCTTTGCTAGGCAAATTTTGCCCCTCTGTCATGGTGAAGACGGGAAATCCTGGCCTCCAGACGGGCTTACGACCGTCGGAACGCGCTCGGAACGGGCAGAAAAGGAGGCCTGCGCGGAGGGACAGCTTCTCCGACAGGATTAGGTGCGTGCGTCGCCCTCTTCTCGAGGCAACTTTTGCCCCTCTGTCAGCCTGGGGCCAGGAAATCCCGGCCTCCGGGCAGTTCTTCGACCGTCGGAAGGCACTCCGAACGGGCGGAAATGGAGGCCGGCGCAGTGGGAAAGCATCTCAAAGAGGACTAGGTATGTCCATGTTGCCCTCTTTTCAGGCAACTTTTGGCCCTCTGTCAGGGTGAGGCCGGGAAATCGCGGCCTCCGGGCGGGCCTCCGTCCGTCGGAACGCGGTCGGAATGGGCGGAAACAGAGGCCTGCGTGGAGGGAGAGTGTCTCAAAGAGGACTGGGTGCGCTTGCGTCGCCTTCTTTTCGGGGCAACTTTTGCCCCTCTGTCAGGGTGGAGCCGGGAAATTGCGGCCTCTAGGCGGGCCTCCGACCGTCGGAACGCACTCAGAATGGGTGGAAACGGAGAAATGCTCTGCGGGACAGCGTCTCAAAGAGGATTTGCTGTGTCCGCGTCGCCCTGTTTTCGGGGCAACTTTTGGCCCTTTGTAAGGGTGGGGCCGGGAAATCGCGGCCTTTGGGCGGGCCTCCGAGCGTCGGAATGCGAACGGAACACGCAGAAACGGAATTCTGCGCGGCGGGGCAGCGTCTCAAAGAGGATTTGGTGTGTCCGCGTCGCCCTGTTTTCAAGGCAACTTTTGCCCATTGCCAGGGTGGAGCCGGGAAATCGCGGCCTTCGGGCGGGCCTCCGACTGTCGGAACGCTTCTGAACGGGCGGAAATAGAGGCCTGCGCGGAGGGCCAGCGTCTCAATGAAAGCTAGGTGCGCGTGCCTCTCCCCCCTTGCGGGGCAACTTTTGCCCCACTGTCAGGGTGGGGCCGGGAAATCACAGCTTCCGGGCGGGCCTCCGACTGCCGGAAAGCACTCGGAACGGGCAGAAACTGAGGCCTGTATGAGGGACAGCGTCTCAAAAATAACTAGTCCTCTTTTTGGGGCAACTTTTGCTCCACTGTCAGGGTGGGGCTGGGAACCTGCGGTCTCCGGGCGGGCCTCCGACCCTCGGAACGCGTTCGGAGTGGGCAGAAGCGGAGGCATGCGTGGAGGGACAGCGTCTCTAAGATGACTAGGTGTATCCGCTTCTCCTTCTTTTCGGGGCAACCTTTGCCTCACTTTCGGGGTGGGGCCGGGAAATCGCAGCCTTTGGGCGAGCCTCCGACCGTCGGAATACGCTCGGAACGCGCGGAAACGGAGGCCCTCCCAGACAGAAGGGCAAATGTTGCCCCGAAAACAGGGCAACGCCCGCGCGCCTAGTCTATTTGAGACGCTGTCCCTCCACGCGTGCCTCCGTTTCCGGCCGTTGGAACGCGCTCGGAATGGGTGGAAACGGAGGCCTGCGCGGAGGGACAGCGTATCCAAGAGGACAAGGTGCGCGTGCGTCCCCCTGTTTTCGGGCCAACTTTTGCCCCTCTGTCAGCGAGGGCTGGGAAATCCCGGCCTCCGGGGGGGACTCCGACCATCGGAACGTGCACGGAACTGGCTGAAACGGTGGCCAGAGCGATGGAGGGCGTCTCAAAGAGGACTAGGTGCGCGCGCGTCGCCCTCTTTTCGGGGCAACCTTTGCCCCTCTGTCAGACTGGGGCCGGGAAATCAGGGCCTCCGGACGGGCCTCCAACCGTCGGAACTCTCTCGGAATGGGTGGAAACGGAGGCCTGCACGGAGGGACAGCATCTCAAAGAGGACTATGTGTGTCCGCGTCACTCTCTTTTCGGGGCAACTGCTGCCCCTCTGTCAGAGTGGGGCCAGGAAATCACGGCCTCCGGGCGTACGTCCGACCGTCGGAACGTGCTCTGAACAAGCGGAAATGGAGGCCTGCTCGGAGGGCAGTTTCTCCAAGAGGATTTGGTGCGCGCGCTTCCCTTTGCTTTCGGGGCAACTTTAGCCCCACTGTCAGGGTGGGGCTGGGAAATCGCGGCCTCCGGGTGTACCTCCGACAGTCGGAAAGTGCTCGGAATGGGCGGAAATGTAGGACTGTGCAAGGGACAGCGTCTCAAAGAGGACTAGGTGTTTCTGCGTCACCCTCTTTTTGGGGAAACTTTTGCCCCTCTGTCAGGGTGGCGCCGGGAAACCTCGGCCTCTGGGCGGGCCTCCGACCTTCGGAACGCACTCGGAACTGCGGACATGGTTTTCTGCATGGAGGGACAGCGTCTCAAAGGGGACTAGGTGTGTCCGAGTCACCCACTTTTCGTGGCAACTTCTTGCCCTCTGTCAAGGTGGAGCCGAGAAATCGCTGCCTCCGGGCGGTCCTCCGAGTGTTGGAACGCGCTTGGAATGGGTGGAAACAGAGACATGCGCAGAGGGACAGCGTCTGAAAGAGGACTATGTGTGTCCGCGTCACCCTCTTTTCGGGGCAATATTTGCCCCGCTGTCAGAGTCGGGCTGGGAAATCGTGGCCTCCGGGCAGACGTCTGACCATCGGAACGCGCTCAGAAGAAGCGGAAACTGAGGCCTGAGCGGAGGGACAGCGTCTGAAAGAGGACTAGTTGCGCGCGCGTCGCCCTGTTTTCAGGGCAACTTTTGCCCGTCTGTCAGGTTCGGGCCAGGAACTCGCAGCCTCCGGGTGGGACTCCGACCGTCGGAACGCGCTCGGAATGGGCGGAAATGGAGGTCTGGGTCGAGGGACTGCTTCTCAAAGAGGACTAGGTGTGCCCACGTTGCCCTCTTTTCGGGGCAACTTTTGTCCCTCTGTCACATTGGGTGCTGTAAATCACGGCTTTTGTGCGGGCCTCCGACCGTCGGAACGTGAACGGAACACGCGTAAATGGACGCCTGCGCGGCGGGACAGCGTCTCAAAGAGGATTTGGTGTGTCCGCGTCGCCCTGTTTTCGGTGAAACTTTTGGCCCTTTGTCAGGGTGGGGCCGGGAAATCGCGGCCTTTGGGAGAGCCTCCGACCATCGGAACGCTTCTGAACGGGCGGAAATAGAGGACTGCGTGGAGGGACAGCATCTCAAAGAAAATTGGTGCGCGTGCCTCTCCCCCCTTGCGGTGCAACTTTTGCCACTCTGTCAGTGTGGGGCCGGGAAATCGTGACTTCCGAGCGGGCCTCCGACCGTCGGAACGCACTCGGAACGGGCGGAAACGGAGGCCTGCATTAGGGACAGCGTGTCAAAAAAGACTAGGTTTTCTGCGTCGTCCTGTTTTGAGGCAACTTTTGCCCCTCTGTCAGGGTGGGGATGGGAACTCGCGGCCTCCGGGCGGGCCTCCGACCGTCAGAACGGGCTCAGAGTGGGCAGAAACGGAGGCCTTCAAGGAGGGACAGTGTCTCAACGAGGACTAGGTGTTTCTGCGTCACCCTCTTTTTGGGGAAACTTTTGGGCCTCTGTCAGGGTGGGGCCGGGAAATCACGGCCTCCGGGCGGTCCTCCGACCGTCGGAACGTGCTTGGAACGAGCAGAAACAGAGGCCTGCGCGGAGGGACAGCCTCTCAAAGGGGACTAGGTGTGTCCGCGTCACCCTCTTTTTGGGGAAACTTTTGGGCCTCTGTCAGGGTGGGGCTGGGAAATCGCGGCGTCCGGGCGAGCCTCCGGCCTTCGAAACGTGCTCAGAAGGGGCGGAACCGGAGGCCTGCACGAGGGACAGCGTCCCAAAGAGGACTATTTATGCCCGCGTGACCCTCGTTTTGGGGCAACTTTTAAACCTCTGTCAGAGTGGGGCCCGGAAATCCCGGCCTCCAGGCATGCCTTCGACCGTCGGACCGTGCTCGGTACGTGTGGAACCCGAGACCTGCGCGGAAGGACTTCGCCTCAAAGAGGACAAGGTGCGCGCATCGCTCTGTTTTCCGGGAAGCTTTTGCCTCTCTGTCAGGGTTTGTCCGGGAAATCCTGGCCTTCGGGCGGGCCTCCGACGTAGGAAAGCGCTCGGAACGGGCGGAAACGGAGGCCTGCGTGATAGACAGCGTCTCAAAAGGACTTGGTGCACACACGTTGCCCTGTTTTCGGTGCAACTTTTGCCCCTCTGTCAGGGTGGGGCCGGGAAATTGCGGCCTCTGGGCGGGACTCCGACCATCGGAACGCTCTTGGAACGGGCGGAAATGGAGGCCTGCTGGGAGGGACTGCGTCTCAAAGAGGAGTAGGTGTGTCCACGTCGCCCTCTTTTCGGGGCAACTTTTGTCCCTCTGTCAGTGTTGGGCCGGGAAATCACGGCCTCCGGGCATGCCTCCGACCGTCGGAACGCTCTCAGACCGGGTGGAAAAGGGGGCCTGCGTGAGGGACAGCGTCTGAAAGAGGACTAGGTGTGTCCGCGTGGCCCTCTTTTTGGAGCAACTTTTGCCCCTCTGTCAGGGTGGAGCCAGGAAATCGTGGCCTCTGGGCGTGCCTCCGACCGGCGGAACGCGCTCGGAATGAGCAGAAACCGAGGCCTGCGTGGAGGGACAGCATCTAAAAGATGACTAGGTGTGTCCGCGTTGCCCTCTTTTCAGGGAAACTTTTGCCCCTCTGTCAGGGTGGGGACGGGAAATCACAGACTCAAGGTCTGCATCCGAACGTGGAACAGGCACGGAAATGGCGGCAACGGAGTCCTGCGCGGAGGGACACCATCTCAAAGAAGACTAGGAGTGTCCTCGTAGCCCCATTTTCGGGGCAACTTTTGCCCCTCTGTCATAGTGGGGCCGGGAAATCGCGGCCCCCGGGCGGGCCTCCGATCGTCGGAACACGCTCGGAACTGGCGGAAATGCAGACCTGCGCGGAGAGACAGCGTCTGTAAGAGGATTAGGTGTGTCCACGTGGCCCTCTATTCGGGGCAACTTTTGCCCCTCTGTAAGGGTGGGGCCGGTAAATCGCGGCCTCTGGGCGGGCTTCCGACTGTCGGAACGCTCTCAGAATGGGCGGAAACGGAGGCCTGCGCAAAGGGCAGTTTCTCCAAGAGGACTAGGTGAGCGCACTTCCCCTTGCTTTCGGGGCAACTTTAGCCCCAATATCAGGGTGGGGCCCGGAATGCACGGCCTCCGGGCGGGCCTTCGACCGTCGGAACGTGCTCAGAATGGGCGGAAATGGAGGCCTGGCGAGGGACAGCGTCTCAAAGAATACAAGGTGTGTCCCTGTGGCCCTCTTTCGGGGCAACTTTTGCCCCTCTTTCATGGTGGAGCCGGGAAATCGCGGCCTCCGGCGGTCCTCTGACCTTTGGAACGCGCTCAGAATGGGTGGAAATGGAGGCATGAACGGAGGGACAGTTTCTCCAAGAGGACTAGGTCCGCGCGCATCCCCCTGTTTTCGGGACAACTTCAGCCCCACTGTCAGCGTGGGGCCGGGAAATCGAGGCCTCCGGGCAAGCCTCCGACCCTCGGAACGTGCTCGGAACGGCAGAAACAGAGGCCTGCGCGGAGGGACAGCGTCTAAAAGGGGACAAGGTGTGTCCTCATCACCCTCTTCTTGGGGAAACTTTTGCGCCTCTGTCAGGGTGGGGCCGGGAAATCACGGCATCCAGGCGGTCCTCCGACCATCGGAACGTGCTCGGGACAGGCAGAAACAGAGACCTGTGCAGAGGGACAGCGTCTTAAAGGGGATTAAGTGTGTCTGCGTCACCCTCTTTTTTGGGAAACTTTTGGGCCTCTGTCAGGGTGGGGCCGGGAAATCGCGGCATCCGGGTGGACCTCCGACCATCGGAACGCGCTCGGAATGGGTGGAAACGGAGGCCTGCGCGGAGGGACAGCGCCGCCAAGAGGACTAGTTGGACGCGCGTCACCATGTTTTTGGGGCAACGTTTGCCCCACTTTCAGCGTGGGGCCGGGAAATCTCGGCATCCGGGCAAGACTCCGACCGTCGGAACGTGCTCGAAACGGGCAGAAACAGAAGCCTGCGCGGAGGGACAGCGTCTCAAAGGGGACTAGGTGTGTCCGCGTCACCCTGTTTTTGGGGAAATATTTGGGCCTCTGTCAGGGTGGGGCCGGAAAATCGCGGCCTCCGGACGGGCCTCTGACCGTCAGAACGCGCTCAGAACGGGCGGAAACGGAGGCCTGCACGGAGGGACAGAGTCTCAAAGGGGACTAAGTGTGTCCACGTCACCCTCTTTTTGGGGAAACTTTTGGGCCTTTGTCAAGGGCAGCCGGGAAATCGCGGCTTCGGGGCGGGACTCCTACCGTCAGAAAGCGCTAGGAACGGGCGGAAACGGAGGCCTGCGCAGAGGGACAATGTCTCAAAGAGGACTAGGTGTGTCCACGTGGCCCTCTTTTTGGGGCAACTTTTGCCTCTCTGTCAGGGTGGAGCCTGGAAATCGCGGCCTCTGGGAGGGCATCCAACCATCGGAACACGCTCGGACCGGGCGGAAACGGAGGCCTGCGCGGTGGGACAGTGTCTCAAAGGGGACTGGGCGTGTCCGCGTCACCCTCTATTTGGGGAAACTTTTGGGCCGCTGTCAGGGTGGGGCCGGGAAACTGCGGCCTCCGGGCGGGCCTCCGACCATCAGAACGTGCTCGGAACGGGCAGAAACAGAGGCCTGCACGGAGGGACAGCGTCTCAAAGGGGACTAGGTGTGTCCGCGTCACCCTCTATTTGGGGAAACTTGGGCCTGTGTCAGGGTGGGGCCGGGAACTTGTGGCCTCTGGGCGGTTGTCCGACCGTCGGAACGCACTCGGAATGGGTGGAAACGGAGGCCTGTGCGGAGGGACAGCGCCTCCAGGAGGACTAGGTGGACGTGCGTCACCCTGTTTTCGGGGAAACGTTTGCCACACTGTCAACGTGTGGCTGGGAAATCGCGGCCTCCGAGCAAGACTCCGACCGTCGGAACGTGCTCGGAATGGGCAGAAACAGAGGCCTGCACGGAGGGACAGCGTCTCAAAGGGGACTAGGTGTGTCCAGGTGGCCCTCTTTTCGGGTCAACTTTTGCCTCTCTGTCAGGGTGGAGCCTGGAAATCGCGGCCTCTGGGTGGGACTCCGACCGTCAGAATGCGCTCGGAACGGGCGGAAACGGAGGCCTCCACGGAGGGACAGCGTCTCAAAGGGGACTATGTGTGTCCAGGTGGCCCTCTTTTCGGGTCAACTTTTGCCTCTCTGTCAGGGTGGAGCCTGGAAATCGTGGCCTCTGGGCGGGCATCCTACCGTCGGAACGCGCTCGCAACTGGCGGAAACGGAGGCCTGCGCGGGGGGACAGTGTCCCAAAGGGGACTAGGTGTGTCCGCGTCACCCTCTTTTTGGGGAAACTTTTGGGCCTTTGTCAGGGTGGGGCGGGGAAATCGTGGCGTCCGGGCGGACCTCTGACCATCTGAATGCACTCAGAACGGGCGGAAATGGAGGCCTGCGCGAAGGACAGCTTCTCAAAGAGGACTAGGTGCGCGCGCTTCGCCCTGTTTTCTAGGCATCTTTTGCCTCTCTGTCAGTGTCGGGCCTGTAAATCACGGCCTCTGGGCGGTCCTCCGACTGTCGGAACGCACTCGGAATGGCAGGCACAGATTCCTGAGCGGAGGGACAGCGTCTCAAATGTTACTAGGTGCGTGCATCTCCCTGTTTTCCGGGCAACTTTTGCCCCTCTATTAGCGTGGGGCCAGGTAATCGCAGCCTCCGGGCGGGTCTCCGACCGTTGGAACGTGCTTGGAACGGGCAGAAACAGAGGCCTGCGTGGAGGGACAGCGTCTCAAAGCGGACTTGGTGTATCCGCGTCTCCCTCTTTTTGGGGAAACTTTGGGCCTCTGTCAGGGTGGGGCCTGGAAATCGAGGCCTCCGTGAGGGACTCCGACCATTGGAACGCGCTCGGAAAGGGCAGAAATGGAGGCCTGCGCGAAGGACTGCATCTCAAAGAGTACTATGTGTGTCCATATGGCACTCTTTTCGGGGCAACTTTTGCCCCTCGGTCAGGGTGGAGACGGGTAATTGCGGCCTCTGGGTGGGTGTCCGACCGTCGGAACGCACTCAGAACGGGTGGAAACGGATTCCTGCGCAGAGGGACAGCGTCTCAAAGAGGGCTTGGTGTGTCCGCTTCACCCTCTTTTCGGGGCAACTTTTGGCCTCTGTCAGGGTGGGGCCAGGAAATCGCGGATCCGGGTGAGCCTCCAACCGTCGGAACGTGATCTGGATGGGCGGAAACGGAGGCCTGCGCGGAGGGACAGCATCTCAAAGAGGATTAGGTGTGTCCGCGTGGCTCTCTTTTCAGTGGAACATTTTCCCCTCTCTCAGGGTGGAGCCGGGAAATCGCGGCCTCTGGGCTGTCCTCCAACCGTCGGAACGCACTCGGAACGGCGGGCACAGATTCCTGAGCGGAGGGGCAGCGTCTCAAAGTTGACTAGGTGCGTGCATCTCCCTGTTTTTCGGGCAACTTTTGCCCCTCTGTCAGGGTGAAGCCGGGAAGTGGCGGCCTCCGGGCGGGTCTCAGACTGTCGGAACGCGCTCAGAATGGGGGGAAACGGACGCTTGTGCGAGGGACTATGTCTCCAAGGGAACCAGGTGTGTCCGTGTGGCCCTCCTTTCGGGGCAACTTTTGCCCTCTGTCAGGGTGGAGCCGGGAAATCCCGGCATCCAGGCGGGCCTCAGACCATGGGAATGCAGTCGGAATGGGCGGAAATGGATGTCTGCGCGAAGGACAGCTTCTCAAAGAGGACTAGGTGCGCGCGCTTCGCCCTGTTTTCCAGGCAACTTTTGCCTCTCTGTCAGGGTGGGGCCAGGAAATACTGGCCTTCAGGCTGGTCTCCGACCGTCATGACGCGTTCGGTATTGGCAGAAACGGAAGCCTGCGCGGAAGGACAGCCTCTCAAAGAGGACTCTGTGTGTCCGCGTGTCCCTTTTTTCGGAGCAACTTTTGCCCCTCTGTCAGAGTGGGGCCGGGAAATCGCGGCCTCCGGTAGGGCCTCCGACCGTCGGAACGCACTCAGAACAGGCAGAAACGGAGACCTGTGTGGAGGGAAAACGTCTCAAAGAGAAGTAAGTGCGCGCGCATGGCCCCTTTTCTGGGCAACTTTTGCCCCTCTGTCAGGGTGGGGCCGGGAAATCGTGGCCTCCGGGCGATCCTCTAACCGTCGGAACGCGCTCAGAACGGGAGGAAACGGAGGCCTGCGCGAGGGACAGCGTCTCAAAGGGGACTAGGTGTGTCTACGTCACCCACTATTCAGGGCAACATTTGGCCCTCTGTCATGGTGGGGCAGGGAAATCGTGCCCTCCGGGCGGTCCTCTAACTGTCGGAACGCGCTCAGAACGGGAGGAAACGGAGGCCTGCGCGAAGGACAGCTTCTCAAAGAGGCCTAGGTGCGCGCGCTTCGCCCTGTTGTTCGGGCATCTTTTGCCTCTCTGTCACGGTCGGGCCTGGAAATCCTGGCCTTCGGGCAGGCCTCCGACCATCGTAACACGCTCGGTATGCGCAGAAAAAGTAGCCTGTACGGAAGGACAGGGCCTCCAAGAGGACTTGGTGCACGCGCGTCACCCTGTTTTCGGGGCAACTTTTGACCCAATGTCAGCGTGGGGCCGGGAAATCGCAGCCTCCGGGCAAGCCTCCAACTCTCGGAACGTACTCGGAACGGGCAGAAACAGAGGCCTGCGCAGAAGGACTGCATCTCAAAGGGGACTAGGTATTTCCGCGGCGCCCTCTTTTTGGGGAAACTTTTGGGCCTCTGTCAGGGTGGGGCCGGGAAATCACGGCGTCTGGGCGGGCCTCCAACCATCGAAACGTGCTCAGAACGGGCGGAAATGGAGGCCTGCGTGAGGGAGAGCGTCTCAAAGAGGACTATGTATGTCCGCATCACCCTCTTTTCGGGGCAACTTTTGGACTTCTGTCAGGGTGGGGCCAGGAAATCGCGGTCTCTGGGCGGCCTCCGACCATCGGAACGTGCACGGAATGGGCGGAAACGGATGCCTGTGTGGAAGGACAGCATCTCAAAGAGGACTAGGTGTGTCCGCATCACCCTCTTTTCGGGGCAACTTTTGCCCCTCTGTCAGGGTGGGGCCGGGAAATCGCGGCCTCTCGGCGGGCCTCCGACCATCGGAACGCGCTCAGAATGGGTGTAAACGGAGGTTTGCGCGGAGGGGCAGCGCCTCCAAGAGGACTAGGTGGACGCGCGTCACACTGTTTTCGGGGCAACGTTTACCCCACTGTCAGCGTGGGACCGGGAAATCGTGGCCTCCGGGCAAGCCTCCGACCGCCGGAACGTGCTCGGAACGGTCAGAAACAGAGCCCTGCGTGGAGGGAAAGCGTCTCAAAGGGGACTAGGTGTGTCCGCGTCGCCCTCTTTTTGGGGAAACTTTTGAGCCTCTGTCAGTGTTGGGCCTGGAAATCGCGGCCTCCGGGCAGGCCTCCGACCGTCGGAACGCGCTCTGAACAGGCGGAAATGGAGGTCTGAGAGGAGGGACATCGTCTCCAAGGTGACTAGACTTGTCCGCATCACCCTCTTTTTGGGGAAATGTTTGAGCCTCTGTTAGGGTCGGGCCGGGAAATCGCGGCCTCTGGGAGGGCCTCCAACCATCGAAACGTGCTCAGAACGGGCGGAAACGGAGGCCTGCACAAGGGACAGCGTCTCAAAGAGGACTATGTATGTCCGCGTAACCCTCCTTTCGGGGCAGCTTTTGGACCTCTGTCAGGGTGGGGCCTGGAAATCGAGGTCTCTGGGCGGCCTCCGACCGTTGGAACACGCACGGAATGGGCGGAAACGGATTTCTGCGCGGGGGGACAGCATCTCAAGAGGACTAGGTGTTTCTGCGTCACCCTCTTTTCGGGGCAACTCTTACCCCTCTGTCAGGGTGGAGCCGGGAAATCGTGGCCTCTGCGCAGGCATCCGACCGTCGGAACGCACTCAGAACGGGTGGGAACGGATTTCTGCGTGGAGGGACAGCACCTCCAAGAGGACTAGGTGGACGCACGTCACCCTGTTTTCTGGGCAACGTTTGCCCCACTTTCAGAGTGGGGCCAGGAAATCGCAGCCTCCGGGCAAGCCTCCGACCGTCGGAACGTGCTCAGAACGGGCAGAAACGGAGGCCTGCGCGGAGGGACAGCTCTCAAAGGGGACTAGGTGTGTCCACGTCACCCTCTTTTAGGGGAAACTTTTGGGCCTTTGTCAGGGTCGGGCCTGGAAATCGCGGCTTCTGGGCGGACCTCCGACCATCGGAACACTCTCAGAATGGGCGGAAACGGAGTCCTGCGCGTAGCGACAGCATCTCCAACAGGATTAGGTGCGAGCGTCACCCTATTTTCAGGCAACTTTTGGCCCTCTGTCAGGGTGGGGCCCGGAAATCGAGGCCTTTGGGCGGGCCTCCGACAGTTGGAACGCGCTCGGTACTGGCAGAAACGGAGGCCTGCATGGAGGACAGCGCTTCAAAGAGGACTAGGTGTGGCCGCATCGCCCTCTTTTCGAGGGAACTTTTGCCCCTCTGTCCAGGTGGGGCCGGGAAATCGCGGCCTCCGGGCGGGCCACCGACCGTCGGAACGCGCTTGTAAAGGGCGGAAACGGATGCCTGCACGGAGGGACAGCGTTTCAAAGAGGACTATGTTCGCGCGCGTCGCCCTGTTTTCGGGGTAACTGTTGCCCCTCTGTCAGGATGCATCCGGGAAATCCAGGGCTCTGGGCAGGCCTCCGACCATCGGAACCCATTCGGAACGGGCGTAAACGGAGTCCTGCACGGAGGGACAGTGTCTCAAAGAGGACTAGGTGCGCCCGCGTCGCCCTGTTTTCGGGGTAACTTTTGCCCCTCTTTAAGGGTTGGGCCGGGAAATTGCGGCCTCCTGGCCAGCCTCCAACTGTAGGAAGGGTTCGGGACGTGCAGAAACGGGTGCCTGTGTGGAGGGACAGCGTCTCAAAAAGGACTACGTGCGCGCCTGGCCCTCTTTTCGGGGCAACTTTCGCCCTTCTGTCACGGTCGTACCTGAAAACCCAGGCCTCCGGGCGGCCCTCAAATCCTTGGAACGCCCTCGGAACGGGTGGAAATGGAGGCCTGTGCAGAGGGACAGCGTCTCAAAGAAGATTAGGAGTGTCTGTGTCGCCCTCTTTTCGAGGCAACTTTTGCCCATCTGTCAGTGTGGGGCCGGGAAATCCCGGCCTCAACACGGGCCTCCGACTGTAGGAACGTGCTCAGAACGGGCTGAACTGGAGGCCTGCGCGGAGGAACAGCATCTCAAAGAGGACTAGGTGTCTCCGTGTCCCCCTCATTTCGGGGCAACTCTTGCCACTTTGTCAGAATGGGGCCGGGAAATTGCGGCCTCCGGGCAGGCCTCTGACAGTCAGAATGCGCATAGAATGGGCGGAAATGGAGGCCTGTGCGGAGGGACAGCGTCTCAAAGAGGACAAGGTGCTCGCGCGTTGCCCTGTTTTCGGGGTAACTTTTGCTCCTCTGTCAGGTTGGAGCTGGGAAATCCCGGGCTCCGGGTGGGCCTACGATCGTCAGAACGCGATCCGAATGGGGGGAAAAGAAGGCCTGTGCGGAGGGACAGCGTCTCAACGAGGACTAGGTGTGTCCGTGTCGCCCTCTTTCCAGGTAAATTTTGGCCCTATGTCAGGGTGGGGCCAGGAAATCGCGGCCTCCAGGCGGGCCTCCGACTGTAGGAAGTGCTCGGGATGGGCAGAAACAGAGGCCTGCATGGAGGGCCAGCGTCTCAAAGAGGACTACGTGCGCGCGTCGCCCTTTAGTCGAGGCAACTTTTGCCCCCCTGTCAGCGTGGAGCGGGGAATTCCCGGCCTTCAGGAGGGCCTCTGACCATAGGAACGCGCTCGGAACGGGTGGAAACTGAGGCCTGCGTGGAGGGACAGCGTCTCAAAGAGGACTGCGTGAGCGCGTCGCCCTCTTTTCGAGGCAAATGTTGCCCTTCTGGCATGGTGGAGCCGGGAAATCCTGGCCTCCAGATGGGCCTCCGACCATCGGAACGCGCTTGGAATGGGCGGAACCGAGTGCCTGCGTGGAGGGACAGCGTCTCAAACAGGACTATGTGCGTGCGTGGCCCTCTTTTAATCCAACTTTTGGCCCTCTGCCATGGTGGAGCCAGGAAATCCCTGCTTCCGGGCGGGCCTCTGACCGTGGGAACGCGCTCGGAATGGACGGAACCGAGTGCCTGCGTGGAGGGACAGCATCTAACAGGATTAGGGGCACGTGTCACCCGTTTTTCCGGGCCGCTTTTGCCCCTCTTTCAGGGTGGGTCCGGGAAATCACGGCCTCTGGGCAGGCCTCCGACCGTCAGTACGCGCTCGAAATGGGCGGAAACGGAGGCCTGCGTGGACGGACAGCGTCTCCAACAGGATAAGGTGCGTGCGTCACCCTTTTTTCCAGGCAACTTTCGCCCCTCCGTCAGGGTGGGGCGGGGAAATCGCGGCCTCCGGGCGGGCCTCCGACTGTAGGAACGCGCTCGGGACGGGAACAAACGGAGGTCTACGCGGAAGGACAGCGGCTCAAAGAGGACTACGTGCGCCTGTCGCCCTCTTTTCGAGGCAACTTTTGTCCATCTGGAACGGTGGAGCCGGGAAATCCCGGCCTTCGGGTGGGCCTCCGACCGTCGGAACGCACTCAGAAAGGGCGGAAACGGAGGCCTGCGCGGAGGGACAGCGTCTCAAAGAGGACTACGTGTGCGTGTCGTTCTCTATTTGAGGCAAGTTTTGCCCCACTGTCAGCATGGGGCTGGGAAATCCTTGCCTCCGGGCGAGCCTCCGATCGTCGGAACGTGATCGGAACGGGTGGAAACGGAGGCCGGCGCGGAGGGACAGCATCTCAAAGAGGACTAGGTGTGTCTGTGTCGCCCTCTTTTCAGGCAACTTTTGGCCCTCTGTGAGCCTGGGGCCGGGAAATCGCAGCCTTCGGGCGGGCCTCCGACCGTCGAAACGCGCTCGGAACGGGTGGAAACGGTGGACTGCGTGTAGGGACAGCGTCTCCACAAGGATTAGGTGCGCGCGTCGCCCTTTTTTCCGGGCAACGTTTGCCCCTCTGTCAGGGTGGGGCTGGGAAATCACGGACTCCGGGCAGGCCTCCGACTGTAGGAACTCGCTCGGAACTGGCGGAAACGGAGGTCTGCGCGGTGGGACAGCGTTTCAAAGAGGACTACGTGCGCCCGTCGCTCTCTTTTCGAGCCAACTTTTGCCAATCTGTCATGGTGGAGCTGGGAAATCGCGGCCTTCAGGTGGGCCTCCGACCGTCAGAATGCTCAAAACTGGCAGAAATGGAAGCCTGCGCAGAGGGACAGCGTATCAAAGAGGACAAGGTGTGTCCGTGTTGCCCTTTTTCAGTCAACTTTTGGCCCTCTGTCAGGGTGGGTCCGGGAAATCACGGCCTCCATGCGGGCCTCCGACTGTCGGAAAGCGCTTGGAAGGTGCGGAAACGGAGGCCTGAGCGGAGGGACTGCGTCTCAAAGATAATAGGTGCGCGTGTGTCGCCCTGTTTTCGGGGTAACTTTTGCCCCTCTCTCAGGGTGGAGCCGGGAAATCCCGGGCTCAGGGCGGGCTTCCGACCGTCGGAACGCAGTCAGAACGGGTGGAAACGGAGGCCTGCGCGGAGGGACAGCGTCTCAAGGAGGAGTAGTTGTGTCCATGTCGCCCTCTTTCACTGAACTTTTGGCCCTCTGTCAGGGTTGGGGCTGGGAAATCACCACCTCCGGACGGTCCTCCGACAAAAGGAATGCGCATGGAACGGGCGGAAACTGAGGCCTGCTCGGAGGGACAGTGTCTCAAAGAGGACTAAGTGCGCGCTTGGCCCTCTTTTCGAAGCAGCTTTTGCTTCTTTGTCAATGTGCAGCCGGGAGATCCCGGCCTCTGGGCGGGCCTCTGACAGCTGGAACGCGCTCGGAACGTATGGAAACGGAGGTCTGCGTGGAAGGACAGCGTCTCAAAGAGGACTAGGTGCGCGCGCGTCTCCCTGTTTCAGGGTTTCTTTTGCCCCTCTGTCAGGGTGGGGCCGGGAAATCGCGGCCTCCGGGTGGGACTCCGACTGTAGGATGGCGCTCGGAACGCGCATAAACGGAGGCCTGCGTGGACGGACAGCGTCTGCAAGAAGATTACGTGCGCGCCTTGCCCTTTTTTCCGGGCAGCTTTTGCCCCTCTGTCAGGGTGGGGCCGGGAAATCGCGGCCTCTGGGCGGGCCTCTGACTGTAGGAACGCGCTCGTAACTGGCGGAAAAGGAGGCCTGCGCGGAGGGTCAGCTTCTCAAAGAGGACTACGTGCGCGTGTCGCCCCTGTTTCGAGGAAACTTTTGCCCCTCTGTCAGCGTGGGGCAGGGAAATCCCGGCCTTAGGCGGGCCTCTGACCGTCGGAACGCGCTCGGAATGGGTGGAAACTGAGGCCTGCACGGAGGGACAACGTCTCAAAGAGGACTAAATGTGTCTGTGTCGCCCTCTTTTCAGGCAACTTTTGCCCCTCTGTCAGGGTGGGGCCGGGAAATCGCGGCCTCCGGGTGGGGCTCCGACTGCAGGAAGTGCTCAGGACGGGCAGAAACGGAGGCCTGCGCATATGGACAGCGTCTCCAACAGGATTAGGTGTGCGCGTCGCCCTTTTTTCCGGGCAACATTTGCCTCTCTCTCAGCGTGTGGCCTGGAAATCCTCTCTCCAGAAGGGCCTCCGACCATCGGACCGCACTCGGAAGGGCCGGAAACGGAGGCCTGCGCAGAGGGACAGAGTCTCATAGAGGACTACGTGCGCACGTCGTTCTCTTTTCGAGGCAACTTGGGCCTCTCTGTCAGCTTGGGGCTGGGATATCCCGGCCTCTGGGCGGGTCTCCAACCATTGTAACGCGCTCAGAACGTGTTGAAACGGAGCCCTGTGTGGAGGGACAGTATCTCAAAGAGGACTAGGTGCGCGCGATTCGCCCTGTTTTGGGGTTTCTTTTGCCCTTATGTCCGGGTGGGGCCGGGAAAATCCCGGCATTCAGGCGGGTCTCCAACCATTGGAACGCACTCGGAACGGGCGGAAACGGAGGCCTGCATGTAGGGACAGCGTCTCCAAAATGATTAGGTGCGTGCGCGTCGCCCTGTTTTCGGGGTAAGTTTTGCCCCTTTGTCAGGGTGGAGCAGGGAAATCCCAGGCTCCGGGCGGGACTCCTACTGTTGGAATGGCCGGAAACGGAGGCCTGCGTGGAGGGAGAGCGTCTCAA
>NW_025335894.1:0-1863 GCF_004798865.1 Varanus komodoensis
TCAATCATTTGGCAAATATTAACCTCGCTAGTATAGTATTGATTGTTCATTTAAATAAACAAAACGGAGGGAATGTGGGAATTCATCCCTGCCTCTCCGCATTCATGCTGTAGCTAGGCACGCTACGCTCAGCCAATAGTATTGTAATTTACCAGCCAATAGTATTGCAACTTACTCAGCTAATAGCATTGTACTTCACCTGTGTAACCATATAAGGCTTGTGACCATATATAGCAATAAGTACACTTCCTGTTACCCACGCCTGCACATAAGCAATCAATAAGCCTTTGTGAATCCTGCGCTTGCGCACAATCAACTAGGGTGTTCACTGCTTTACTCGTTGGCTATTGGATTACGCAAGTACAAATGTATCAATCTGTGAAATAATAAAAAGGGCTGCTTGTGTTGACGCAGTAGGGATTTTTCTGCGAAGATCTTCTTTGTTCTCCCGAACAACCAACCAAGCATGCTTTAAAACTTTATCTCTCGTCTGCAGTGTTTTATTTCTCTCTCTGAACTCTCTCGCACCAATTGTCCAGCCGGATCTCGACAAAAAACAGTACCATTTGAGTTGACCTGGCCAATTTGAGTCGACCTAACCATCTGTCCCTTCTTCTTCTATGCGAACAAGTTGGACCCCCAATGCCATAACTTCCATTGCCCATAATCAACCCTATGGTGGCGCCCATGCACTCCCCAGGTAACCCCATATTCGTGGCCAAGAATGACTCCCTTAAAAATATAAACTAAAACACATTGAAATTCCTAAAAACACTTAAACCACCCCCACAACACATCCCAGCCCAGTTAACAATCCCTCCCGCCAGCCGATAACATAGCCACCGGCCAACCCATCCCCTGCACGACCCCTGAATGGCCCAGAAACAGTGGCGACTGCCCTTTGGCTGCAGATAGTGAAGTGGGGGGACAAAGGCCCAGTTCCGCCCCCAGATCGGCCTGACTGGCAGAATAAGCCGGCGGTCCATCCTCGCCCCTATCCGGCATGGCATCCACCCAGCGCTGGTGGGTTGGAGAATCAGGGTGGGTGCCCGTCCCTTGCCAGCCGGCAAGATGGCGGTGTCCTCCCTGTCACAGCATCGTCGATGGTCAACCGGCCTGGCGTCCTCCAACCCTGGTAGGTGCACTGGTGGCTGCGGGGAGCGACCTCAACTGGCCCCCAGGATCCGGTGGAGCGCCCATGATGTTCCCCATATCAGCGGTGGTGGTAGCCCAGTGCTGGCAGTGGCAGATGGGGGGGGGAGAAAGGCCCAGTTCCACCCCTGGCTCAGCCCGACCAGCGGGATAAGCTGGTGGTCCGTCCCCGCGCCCCTCCCCAATCCGGCTTGTCTCTCATGTAGCACTGGCGGGGCGGAGAAGCAGGGAGGGCGTCTGGCCCTCACCGAATGGCAAGATGGCGGTGTCCTCCCCGGCCAAAGCATAGTCAATGGTCGACCAGCCTGGTGTCCTCCGACCCCTGTAGGTGCAGTGGTGGCCGTGGGGAGCGGCATCAACTGGCCCCCAGGGTCCGGTGAAGCGTCCAAGATGTTCCCCGAATCGACGGGGGAGGTAGTGCAGCACTGCTGGTGAATGATGTGGGGGGGGGAAGGCCCAGTTCTGCCCCCGACTCGGCCCAATCAGTGGGATAAGCTGGCGGTCTGTCCCCTCGCCTCGCCCCAATCCGGAGTATGGAATGCAGTCCCCAGTTTTATGTCTGGGACTGGGAATTCCAAACATAAGCAGCTGGTATTTTGTTTTTGCATTGGCTACCTTCTTGCATTTGGTCCATTTTCAACCCATAATATCTTACCAAGTTTAGCACTGCAATATCTGACGGAACACCTATCTCAACCACAACAACAATCC
>NW_025335894.1:2680-5876 GCF_004798865.1 Varanus komodoensis
AACCAGGGGGAAATGACACAACAGGAGCTGAAGTTCACTGAAAAGATGTGTTCTTGAATATTCAGAAGAATATGTTTTATGGGACTTCAAAATGAATTCTATAAAATTCAGGCGGTAAGATCATTAGGCCAAGTTGCGTGTTTTCCTTGGGAGAAGGTACATCTTGGTCCTGCCCTTGCTCAGGGACTTTTGGTCAGCTCTGAATGAATTTCCACTTCCGTAAGGAATTTCTCATGTAGGGAAGAGATGGCTTGAAAGCAGTTCTAATATGTAACGAGCAACAATCAATCCTGAGTTCCAGGCCAGGTACTGCTCCTGCACACAGCTCCAGCACCCGAGCGGCACCTCCTCCCCAGACCTGCCCTTGCACCTGAGCCAGATATCAAGGACTTTTGTCCAAGGATTAAAACACCCACCACAGCAAGGCAGGGTTAGCCGGGGTGTGGAACAAGGGATTCCACTTGCAACCTGCACATGCTAGGCAAGATGAGCGCAGGCCTTTCAGCCATGATGATTCCAAACCCCGAGTTAAATCAGGTAAATCACCCCCCCCCCTTAATGCTGAAATATGTCTCTCAGGTTTTTCCTTGCTATTGATGGGTTCACCAGGGAATGCAACCAGGGAAAGAGGAGAGGAAAACAGAAACCAAACTTGACTGGAGTCATGTTGGGAAGACATTTGTGTCCCCCTGGAAAGGAAGCTGGCAGTAGAGGCAGCTGCATGGAAACCCTGGAGTACCAGACTAGTTTTTTTAAAAACCACACAAGCAGCCTTGACTGTGGGGCAGAAGAGACAAAGACGGATGGACGGATGAAAGGAAAGGAACCTTACATAACTGAACCCAGATCGTATTTGGAATCCCAGGGCTTGTGAAAGAGTGGGGGGCTCCACTTCTCTTTTCATTGCACTGTACTTCAGCTTAAAACCACACTCAGTGCAGAGCATCTTTTACCCTGAACCCAGCAGTGGGCTGAGCAGAGGTGGGAAGGCTCACGCTGAGGGCACTTCTTGATACTGGGGATATTGCAGAAGCAATTGGTGGTTTTAGAGAGCTGAGGAGTTCCTAGCACGGCACCCCCTCCCTTGCACCACTGCCTGATTCCCTAGTGTAACTCCAAAGTGGTGCTTCCAGACTGCCATGCATGCAACGAAGCATTTCAGAGGAATGTTGTAGGCGAGATTTTACGGACGAGACCAGAGACTGGTTGGAATTATCGAGAGAGATTTATTTTTACCTGCCGGCAGGGACCATGCACTCGTGAGAGTGTGGTAACAGGCAGAGGGGAGACATTTGATTTTTATACTCTTTTACACTTATGCTTGAATGCCAGCAAACAATAGGGGAACAGCAGAAAACAATGGGGGGACAACAGATAACAATGGGGGAACAACAGAGAAACAATAGGGGAGAGCACATTTTGCCCATTTATCATGCAAAAGCAAGCAAGCGTGGGTACAAGGGCATAATGTCTGTGGCGATACTGGTAATGCTGGAGCGAAGCCTGCTTTGTTATCAGCTTAGCATAGCATGCACATCCGTGTTCATGTTCTTGTTCTTCATGAGAACAGGAACACTCTGACCATGCTTCTAACTCGTGATGAGCTGTGCCCTGGCTACGTGTATGATCATGCCTGATCATGAGGGGGGTTACAACAAGGAAGCCACTGTTGCATCCAAAATGTAGGCTTCCCCACAGCAACCTCAAATTTGCTGCAAGGAGCTCAGGGTGCTCTTCCTGCTCAGCACTGCTGACAATGCCCCGGCCCTTATCCAGTCTTTTCCCAAAGATAGGCTCCAGTTTAGCAAATGTGCCAACTCACCCACTGAGGAGGAAAAGGGGAGGGGGAGCTACAGATCCTCAGCATATTGATGCAACATCACTCTGAAGCTTGTGATGATCCCACTCTGAAATTTCCTGTGTATGCCAATAACGGGCATGACAAGATTGACCCATGCAACACGCCCATGTGGAGGGGGAAAGGGCAGAGCAATATCTTCCAGGAAGCACGTCCTGGCCCCACCGAACAAGTAGGAGCAGAGTCACTGCAATGGAGCGCCCTCACAGCCCACACAAACTTTCTCCCTGGAAGGATAGCCTTGTTGATATTATGGGAAGATGCGGAGAGGTGCAGCAGAACCTTCAGGGTCACACTCCCCTGCTTTCCTCCTGCACCCTGAGCAGGAGTTTTTCCAACTCAGGAGTCACATGAGCTGCTGCCTGGGCACATAAATGCCTCCTGTTGCAGTGGGAGCTAGGAAGAAAAAGGTCAAAGATCTTTGATCAAAGTTCCCCTCTTCTCTTCCTCAAGGGGTGCCTTGGCTGCAACCTTCTGCTTTGTCTGGAGAGCCTATGCAGTGTCTCTGTGGAAGAAGCAGCAACTTCTTCTCGTCAAGACTCTAGCTGTTTGAGAAGCAAGAAGGACGCTGCCACTGGCAGAGGTCAAATGCTACTGCTTCTGCTTCCAGCGCTGGTGATGCAGCTTCCAGGGATATTCTGTGGGATGCAAAGGGCCAGATGCCCCTGGAGGTGGGACAGACGTGACCTTCAACCATCAAATTTCTACCAGCCAGGCCAGTACAGCCTTAGTGCGGTCATCTCTGCAACGCCCTGTCCCATGCGACCACATACATTCAAGAGGCCTGCCTCTAATGGACTGCATGGGTAAGTCCTCGAGATGGGTCACATTATACAAAAATGCAACATGGGCACACCAAGCTGTTGTGCTTCTCGAGTCATACCAAGTGGAGACAGACGATTCCTGGGGTCTCCTATTTAATGAACAGTCCTGCCTGAGAGTGCCTGCTTAGCAAATTTCATGATTGGAATTCAAGGCAATTGAGGAACTCTACTGTCCCATTTTCCTATTCCTTCCCATTCCTGTTTGAATTTTTACAGCATCTGTGTAGTCTTAGTTTAAAAATGCAGAACAGGCATTGATGGTGACACAAAGCATCCCTGCTCCACCCAAACATCTCTCCATCAGAAATGAAGAAGAACATGTAGTTCGCCTGTAAACTTTGGGTTGGGATGAGTGCTGAAATGGGTTTGCTAGCTTTCGGTTGGGACGATTTATGTCTGAAATACAATCCCAGACGATTTTTGTCTGGAATACAATCCCAGGATAACCCCCTGTATTTCTCTTTCTTCCAGGTTTGTGCTGACAGAGTACTGGCTGATCCTCTCCTTCCTTTTT
>NW_025335894.1:6550-8253 GCF_004798865.1 Varanus komodoensis
CCTCCAGGTCCCGTTTCTTCATGACCCCATACCAAAGGAAGTGAGGCAGGTGGATTTCAGCAGTCCCATTTTAATTGGGCTCCCCGGTGGTGGAATGAGCTCCTGAAAGAGGTGCACCTGGAAACTGCCTTGCATTCTTTGCAGCTCCAGGTGAAGACCTTTTTATTCTCCCAGCATTTTAACAGTTTAATACTTTAGCTTGACTTTTCGATATTGCTTTTGCTTGGTACTGCTTCTATCTTTCCATGTTAACTCAGGTGCACGTTCTCCTGTGGCTTCTAATCTGTGGAGTTAATTTCTCTCTTTCTCTCTGGGTTTCCTTCAGTTTTCTTAAAGTAACTTTCTTACTGAGCCGAGTGCCTGAGCTATTTGGCAGCATGAAAATGAAATGAAATGAATATATTGATGGTTTTTCACAGGATCTCAAAGCATGATAACCCTCCCAGAAATATAGTCAATGGAGGAATGTGGGTTAAAGTTGCTCCAGACCTCATGTGAAGGTCTCATTTTGCTTTGGAACACACATTATGTGCTAAATGTCAATCATAGCCTGAACATGATGCATACTTATGACCTCCTTGATTTGTGTAACTCAACTAGGAAGAAAGGGGGACTCAGTGAATACATGGTGTGTGTGGGGGGGGGCAGGCCAACTGATTAAAGTAATCCCTAGAAACCAGCTATTCCCCCAATGCCAGAACAATGGGGAATGCGGTTGGGAACTTTGTTTCTGGCATAGAAACTGAGGAATTGAGAAAAATTTCAGGCATGGCATCTAGTATTGTTAGTTATATCTACTTTTGATACATAAAGCAGATCCTTAATATTCGATGTCCTTCCCATACAAATATAACTGGCAGTTCAGATCTGCATCTGAAAAACCTCTGGGAGACCGCCCTTTTCACGAAATAATGAGGTTGGCAACAAGAGGAAGGGCTCTTTTTGGATTGGCAAGCCAACTTTGAAATGGGATACCAGAAAGGTAGTTTGGACAGAATCTGAATATTATTTATATATGTGATATTTAAAATGCAAACTTGGTTTTATTTGCATTTTAAGAATAGGATATTCCTTCTTGCAAAGCTGCTTGTTCTGTTAACACGGTGCATATAGTAATATATTTATTATTTTATATTTCACACAGATAATTACAGGTTAAGTGGAATAATCTCACATTTGTGAAGAGAAGCTTTCCTTCAGTCTTGTGCTTTCCCTTCCAGGTCACGTATGCTTTGGGTTCTCAGGTTATGAGTGATAAAAATCAGTCTCCTTTTTTCTATCGGATGCTCCCTAGAGAAGGCATCCAATACCCAGGGATTGTCAAACTGCTGCTGCATTTCCGATGGATGAAGGTTGGTCTCTTTTCTCTGGACACTGAGAATGGAGATAAGTTCATGAGAACCTTGAAAGAGGAGCTCCTCAGGAATGACATTTGTGTGATTTTTTCGCACAGCTTCGCGGAAATGAAATCAAATGCTGTAGAATTCCCAATAGAGTCAATGAATCAGGTGGTAGAAATCAATGTCATAGTTTACTTTGCAGAGATGAATTCCGTGTTCTACGCTATGAATATTGTTGACGGGGCGATTGAAACTTTGATGAAACCTGATACAGGGAAAGTCTGGATCATCTCAACCTTAAGTGATTTCACCTTGAGTTTGACTTATGCTCCCTTTGATTTCCCAAATGTCTACACCTTTTTT
>NW_025335894.1:8467-10641 GCF_004798865.1 Varanus komodoensis
TTACAGCACAGTCCAGGCTGTGGCCAGGGGCTTGCATGAGGCATTTTCCTCCAAATCCTGGAGGATACAGATGGAAGGAGCAGGCAGGCTGGACTTGCAAAGACTTCAGCCATGGCAGGTACTTGTTCTCCTTCTCAGATACCTCTGCTGAACATATTGATCACTTCTCTGATTCTAAAATCATTGCCTTTTACCCTCTTTTTCCCCTTTTAAAGCTTCAGCTTTTTTCTGAGGATGGAATCTAACTGGTAATGGCTGATATAATCATTTCAAGTCCCCGAAACAATCTGTACTACAAGGGTTCAGATATGGCAGACCTTTCCTGAAATGCCTCCATCTCTTCGATTGATGGAGCTAACTCAACATGCTAATGCCATCTCATGGGATCTTTGTGGGTTCAAACCAGATCGTGGTTTGTTGCTGAAAAATAATGTTTTTTCTGCATCTTTTCATGGTGGCTTAAGGTATTGCCTGGCTCCAGACCCAATGGGATGCCATACTGCACAAAACTCACACACAATGCTTGAGTGTGTGTTATCATGCTTCCGAATCATGCCATCATTTTACTGAGGTGGTTGAGGTCCCATCGGTGAGTGTGTTCAAAGATAGGCTGGAAATGTACATGGTGAGCATGCTGGAGAGGAGCCAGCTGGAGCTGGGGGTCACACCAAGATGTGCCCTGTGGCCCCTTCTGACTCGCTCTGTGCATATAGTCAAGAATTTCGATGCTGGAGGAGACTCCTGCGAGTCCCTTAGACTGCAGGACAATCAAACCAGTCAGTTCTTGAGGAAATCAACCCTGACTGCACTTTAGAAGGCCAGATACTGAAGATGAAACTCAAATACTTTGGCCAAATAGTGAGAAGGCAGGACTCCCTGGGGCAGTGTCTAATGCTGGTAACAATAGATGACGAAAGCAGAGAATGAGGTTGCTAGATGAAGTCACTGAAGCAGTTGTTGTGAGCTTGAGTGGACTTCCAGGGATTGTGGAAAACTGGAATGCCAGGAGAAATGTTGCCCAAGTTGTCGCAATGGGTCGGACATGACTTCGCAACTAACAACAACAACAGCATCAGTAACTGATATGTAATGTAAGATGGGGTAGCTTTATACTTGCGAGTGTCTATTTTTCTTTTATTTCTTTTATTTTTTTGTAATTTAAATATTTTAGACTTTTATACTTACCAAAACATGCAGGAAACAGAAAATTACCAATGCGTCCTTCAATGACACAGCTCGGAAAAATAGAAACAACATAGATACACAGAAATAGAGAAATAGGGAAACAAACGGAACAAGTCAGAAGTAATTTCCAAGTACATCTAGTCCTACCCCCAGATCCAGGTGGTATTGTTCAGGAAATGTCTACCATGTGAATGCTCAGACTATCCTTGAACTCCCTCACCTCCCAAAGAAATGAGTTCCATACCTTGGGGTTGTAACTGTCAGGAAGTACTTCATGGCATCCAACTTGATCCTTGCAGCTTTTCCCTGCAAGTGAAAACAGGTCTCTAGCCACCTCCGTGTGCCACCCCTCTGTGAGCCGTCCCTTATAAGTCACCAACAGTTCCCCTTGGAGTCTCCTCTTCTCCCAGCTGAAAAGACCCAGTCTCTCAATCTTGCCACATATGGCCTCGCCTGCAAACTGGCCACCAACCTTGTGGCTCTGTGCTGTATTGATTCAAACCTGGCTATATCTCATGTAACGAGGGGGCCAGAACTGAATGCAATACAACAGTTGTGTGCACAAAACTGTATATAAACAATAGTAATACCTCCCTCTACCCAGAGGACAAATTTTTGGCTATGCATCCATGGGTTGAATTCACACTATTGATCGTTTCATCAGCTACTGACTCATGCTTAGCCTGCAGTCAACCAGTACCCTGAGATCCCGTTCACAAGTGTTGCTTTCCAGGCACTTGTCCTCTAACCTGTACTTCAGACAGCACTGCCTACGCTCCAGCTCCTAGACTTTGCACCTCTTGGCAATGAATACTTTCTTTGCTGCCTCCCACCCAATTCCACAGTCTGTCGAGAGGCTTTTGGGTCCAGAGAACGTGCTCCCCATTTGTGGTCGCCATTCTCATTTCAATATTGTTGACAATTTTAATCAGCAGACTGGTCACCTGCTATTCCAGGTCACTGATGAAAAGATGACACATGTTTTGCCC
>NW_025335894.1:13620-15245 GCF_004798865.1 Varanus komodoensis
GGATTCTCATATTAATTCCACACTTTATTGTACTTGTGTAAAAGGATCCTCCATTCCAGAACTGGGGAAGAACATGACAAGGTGTTTTTCAACGTTAATTACATTAATCTATCTTTTGAAGTTTTTGTGTTAGATTCTTGCAATGTGCTCTAGTTGAAGTCATCCCTAAACATGGTTCAGAAACTGATGCTGGTATTATTTACTTACTTACGTATTTATTTATTTATTTATTCACATATTCACAACATATTTATGCCGCACCCATCGCCGAAGCCTCGGGTGGATTCCAAGAAGAATTAATACACATAAACTAGAACTGCATTAAAAATTCAGAGTATCTTGGTCATAAAACCAATAAATAAATACAAGCCAATTAACAATTAAATTATTATTTAAATTAAAAGTTCTTGTTCTGGCGCCGGAAAAAAAAAGGACGGCACCATGAAGACCCCTCTGGAGAATGCATTCCATAGGTGGGGTGCTACCGCAGAGAAGGCCCTCCTCAGGCTGCTCACCCTATGAATCTCCTTCACAGAGAGCTCCCGGAGAAGGGCCTCGTCCAGTGATCTCACAGGGTGGGATGGCATTTATGGATGCAAGTGCTCCTTTAGATAACCAGGTCCCAAGCCATTGAGGGCTTTATAGGTGGTAACCAACAACTTGAATTGGGCCTGGAGTTCAATGGGAAGCCAGTGAAGGTGATGGAGAACTGGGGTTTTATGAGAACAATGCTTACTCCCCGTCAGCAGCCTGGCAGCTCTGTTTTGCACCAATTGAAGTATCCAGACCTTCTTCAAGGGCAGCCCCATGAAGAGCGTGTTACAGAAATCCATCCGGGAAGTAACCAATGCATGTGTGACAGTCGCCAGGCAGTTGTTTTCCAGGTAGGGACACAGCTGATGGATCAGCCAAAGCTGAAGGAAGGCGCTCCTTGCCACCACTGTTACCTGAGCTTCTAATGATAGCTCTGGGTCTAGGAGCACTACAAAGCTGCTAACCCTGTCCCTAAGATGGAGTGCAACCCCATTCAGGACAACGTCCTGGTCCCTTGTCCCTTAGCCTGATCTGCCAAGCAACAGGACCTCCGTCTAGTCTGTATTGAGCTTTAGTTTATTGACTCTCATCCAGCCCTTTAGCTCTACCAGACACGGGTTCAGTACAGCCACTGCCTCCCCTGGATTATTTGAAAAAGAGCATACTGATGATTCTGCAGCCCACACCTCCTAATGACCTCTCTCAGTGGTTTCATGTAGATGTTGAACAGCAAGGGGGACAAAATTCACCCCTGCAGATCTCCACAGCATGGCTGCCATGGCGCAGAGCCATAGTCCCCCAGCACCACCTTCTGGAATCGGCCATTGAGATAGAAACGGAACTACTGCAAAGCAGTGCCTCCAACTCCCAATCCCACAAGTCTATCCAGAAGGATACCATGGAGGATGGCATCAAAAACCACTGAGAAGTCCAGGAGAACTAACAGGGACACACTCCCCCTGTCTTTCTCCCTACACAGGTCATCGTACAGGGTGACCAGTAGATTCAGTACCGTACCCGGGTCTGAATCTGGACTGAAATGGTTCCAGATAATCAGTTTCATCCAAGAATGCTTGGAGTTGTCCCGCCAC
>NW_025335895.1:0-42025 GCF_004798865.1 Varanus komodoensis
TAGTCCTCTTCAGACGCCGTCCCTCCGCGTAGGCCTCCATTTCTGCCCGTTCCGAGCTCGTTCCTGCAGTCGGAAGCATGCCCGGAGGCCGCGATTTCCTGGCCCCACCCTGACAGAGGACCAAAAGTTTCCTGAAAAGAGGGCCACACGCACTCACCTAGTACTCTTTGAGAAGGTGTCCCTCCAAGCAGGCCTCCATTTCCGCCCTTTCCGAGCGTGTTCCGACGGTCGGAGGCCCACTCGGAGACCTGGATTTCCCGGCTCCACCGTGACAGATGGGCAAAAGTTGCCTCGAAAAGAGGGCAACGGGCGCTCACAGTCCTCTTTGAAACACTGTCCCTCTGCGCAGGCCTCGGTTTGCGCCCCTTCCGAGCGCGTTCCGTCGGTTGTAGGCCCGTAGCAGCCAGGAGTTCCCGGCTCCACCGTGACAGAAGGGTAAAAGTTGCCTCGAAAAGAGGGCGACGCGCGCACGTAGCCCTCTTTGAGACGCTGTCCCTCTGCGCAGGCCTCCGTTTCTGCACGTTCAGAGCGCGTTCCGATCGTCAGAGGCATGCCCGGAGTCAGTGATTTCCCAGCCGTAAGCTGACAGAGGGGCAAATGTTGCCTCGAAAAGAGGGCGACGCGCGAACGTAGTCCTCTTTGAGATGCTGTCCCTCTGCAGAGTCCTCCGTTTCTGCACATTCAGATCGCGTTGCGATGGTTGGAGGCCCGCCTGAAGGCCGCGATTTCCAGCCCCACCTTGAAAGAGGGGAAAAGTTACCTTGAAAAGAAGGCGACACGCGCACTTAGTCCTGTTGCAGACGCTGTCCCTACACGCAGGACTCCGTTTCCGCCCATTCCGAGCGCGTTTCGACGGTCTGAGGCCCGCCCGGAAGCCGCGATTTTCCATCTCCATGATGACAGAGGGGCAACAGTTGCCCAGAAAAAAGGGCAACGCACGCCCACCATGTCCTCTTTGAGATGCTGTCCCTCCATGCAGGCCTCCGTTTCTGCCCGATTCGAGCGCGTTCCCACAGACGGAGTCCCGCCCGGAGGCTGGGATATCCCAGCTCCACCATGACAGAGGGGCAAAAGTTGTCCCGAAAAAAGGGTGACATGCGTGCACCTAGTCCTCCTTGAGACGCTGTCCCTCCGCGTAGGCTTTCATTTCTGCCCGTTCCGAGCTCGTTCCTGCCGTCGGAAGCATGCCCGGAGGCTGCGATTTCCTGGCCCCACCCTGACAGAGGGCCAAAAGTTTCCTGAAAAGAGGACGACACGTACTCACTTAGTCCTCTTTGAGAAGCTGTCCCTCATGCAGGCCTCCATTTCTGCCCATTCTGGGCGCGTTCTGATGGTCGGAGACCCGTCCGGAGACGGGATTTCCTAGCCCCAACTTGGCAGAGGGGCAAAAGTTGCCCGGAAAAAAGGGCAACGGGCACGCGTAGTCCTCTTTGATACGCTGTCCCTCTGCGCAGGCCTCTGTTTCTGCCCATTCCGAGTGCGCTCCGATGGTCGGAGCACCGCCTGGAGCCTGGGATTTCCCGGCCCCATACTGACTGAAGGGCAAAAGTAATCCCAAAAACAGAGCGACGCACACGCGCCAATTCTTCTTTGAGACGCTGTCCCTCCACGCAGGCCACTGTTTCTGCGCATTCTGAGCGCGTTCCGATGGTCGGAGGTCTGCCCGGAGTCAGTGATTTCCCGGCCCCACGCCGACAGTGGGGCAAAAGTTGGCTCGAAAAGAGGGCGACGTGCACACATAGTCCTCTTTGATAAACTGTCCTTCTGTGCAGGCCTCCGTTTCTGCCCGGTCCGAGCCATTTCCGACGGTAGGAGGCCCCTCCGATGACTGGGATTTTCCGGCCCCACGCTGAGAGAGGGGCAAAAGTTGCCCCGAAAAGTGTGCAACGAGCGCATGTAGTCCTCTTTGGGAACTCTCCCTTTGCGCAGGCCTCCGTTTCTGCCCGTTCCGAGTGCGTTAAGACGGTTGGAAGCCCGCCCGGAGGCCTGGATTTCCCGGGCCCACCCTGGCAGAGGGGCAAAAGTTGCCCGGAAAATAGGGCAACGCGCGCACCTAATGCTGTTGTAAACGCTGTCCCTCTACGCAGGCCTTCGTTTCCGCCCATTCCAAGTGCGTTTCGACGGTCGGAGGCCCGCCCGGAAGCCGCGATTTCCCGTCTCCACGATGACAGAGGGGCAAAAGTTGCCCTGAAATATGGGCGACCCCCGTGCACCTAGCCCTCCTTTAGAAACTGTCCCTCCGCGCAGGCCTCGGTTTGTGCCCCTTCCGAACACGGTCCGTCGGTCGTAGGCCCGGCTGCAGGCCAGGATTTCCCGGCCCCACCCTGACAGAGGGGTAAAAGTTTCTTCGAAAAGAGGGCGACGCGCGCACGCAGTCCTCTTTGAGACGCTGTCCCTCTGCGCAGGCCTCCGTTTCTGGCGTTCTGTGCACGTTTTGACAGTCGGAGGCCCGCCCAGAAGCCGCGATTTCCCGTCTCCATGATGACAGAGGGGCAAAAGTTGCACCGAAATAAGGGCGACACGCCTGCACCTAGTCCTCTTTGTGAAGCTATCCCTCTGTGCAGGCCTCGGTTTGTGTCCCTTCCGAGTGCGTTCCATCGGTCGTAGGCCCGTCTCCAGGCCAGGATTTCCCGGTCCACCGTGACAGAGGGGTAAAAGTTTCCATGAAAAGAGGGCGACGCGCGCAAGAAGTCCTCTTGGAGACGCTGTCCCTCCGCGCAGGCCCTCGTTTCCGCCCCTTCTGAGCGCGAACCTACAGTCGGAGGCCCCCCCGGAGGCCGGGATTTCCAGGCTACACCATGACAGATGGGCAAAAGTTGCCTTGAAAAGAGGGAAACGGGCGCTCGCGGTCCTCTTTGAAACACAGTCCATCTGCGCAGGCCTCGGTTTGCGCCCCTTCCAAGCGCGTTCCGTCGGTCGTAGGCCCATAGCAGCCAGGAGTTCCCGGCTCCACCGTGACAGAGGGGTAAAAGTTACCTCGAAAAGAGGGCGACGCGCGCACCTAGTCCTCTTTGAGATGCTGTCCCTCCGCGCAGGCCTCCGTTTCCGCCAGTTCCGAGCGCGAACCCACATTCGGAGCCCCCCCCCCCAGAGGCTGGGATTTCCCGGCTCCACCGTGATGGATGTGCAAAAGTTGCCACGAAAAGAGGGCAACGGGCACGCGTAGTCCTCTTTGAGACGCTGTCCCTCTGCGCAGGCCTCCGTTTCTGCACGTTCAGAGCGCGTTCCGATGGTCGGAGGCCTGCCCGGAGTCAGTGATTTCCCAGCCGCACGCTGACAGAGGGGCTAATGTTGCCTCGAAAAGAAGGCGACTCGCGAAAGTAGTCCTCTTTGACACGCTGTCCCTCTGCGTAGGCCTCCGTTTCTGCACATTCAGAGCTCGTTGCGATGGTTGGAGGCCCGCCTGAAGGCCGCGATTTCCCAGCCCCACCTTGAAAGAGGGGTAAAACTTGCCTTGAAAAGAGGGCGACACGCGCACTTAGTTCTGCTGCAGACGCTGCCCCTGAACGCAGGCCTCCGTTTCCGCCCATTCCGAGCGTGTTTCGACGGTCTGAGGCCCGCCCGGAAGCCCCGATTTTCCGTCTCCAGGATGACAGATGAGCAAAAGTTGCCCCCAAAAAAGGTGACACGTAATCCTAGTCCTCTACGAGAAACTGTCCCTCAGTGCAGGCCTCGGTTTCCTCCCCCTCCGAGCTCGTTCTTTTGGTGTAGGTCCGTCTGCAGGCCAGGATTTCCCGGCTCCACCGTGACAGTGGGGCAAAAGTTGCCTCGAAAAGAGGGCGACGCGCGCACGTAGTCCTCTTTGAGACGCTGTCCCTCCACGCAGGCCTCCGTTTCCACCTGTTCCGAGCGCGAACCTACAGTCGGAGGCCCCCTCGAGGCCGGGATTTCCCGGCTCCACCGTGACAGATGGGCAAAAGTTGCCCCGAAAAAAGGGCGACGTGCGCGCTCCTAGTCCTCTTTGAGAAACTGTCCCTCCGTGCAGGCCTCGGTTTCCTCCACTTCCGCGCACCTTCTTTTGGTGTAGGTCCGTCTGCAGGCCAGGATTTCCCGGCCCCAGGCTGACAGTGGGGAAAATGTGCCTCGAAAAGAGGGAGACACGCGAACGTAGTCCTCTTTGACACGCTGTCCCTCTCCGCCGGCCTCCGTTTCCCCCCGTTCCAAATGCATTCCGACGGTGGGAGACCCGCACGGAGACCTGGATATCTCAACCCCACCCTGGCAGATGGGCAAAAGTTGCCTGGAAAAAATGGCGACGCGTGCACCTAATCCTGTTGAAGACGTTGTACCTCTACGTAGGCTTCCGTTTCTGCCCGTTCCGAGCTCGTTACTGCAGTCGAAAGCATGCCTGGAGGCCGCGATTTCCCGGCCCCACCCTGACAGAGGGCCAAGAGTTTCCTTTAAAGAGGGCGACACGCATTCACCTTGTCCTCTTTGAGAAGCTGTCCCACCACGCAGGCCTCCATTTCCACCCGTTCCGGGCGCGTTCAGACGCTCGGAGGCCCGCCCGGAGACCTGGATTTCCCAGCACCACCCTGGCAGATGGGCAAAAGTTGCCCCGGCAAAAAGGGCGACACGCGCGCCTAATCCTGTTTTAGACGCTGTCCCTCCACGCAGGCCTCCATTTCTGCCCTTTCCGAGCGCGTTCCGACGGTCGGAGGTCTGCGCGAGATCAGTGATTTCCCGGCCCCAACCTGACAGAGGGCCAAAAGTTGCCCCAAAAAGAGGGCGACACGCGAACGAAGTCCTCTTTGAGACGCTGTCCCTCTGCCCAGGCCTCCGTTTCTGCACGTTCTGAGCGCGTTCCGATGGTCGGAGGCTCGCCCGAAGGCCGTGATTTCCCAGCCCCACCCTGAGAGAGGGGCAAAAGTTGCCTCGAAAAGAGGGCGACGCGCGCACTTAGTCCTCTTTGATACGCTGTCCTTCTGCGCAGGCCTCCGTTTCTGCCTGTTCCGAGCCACTTCCGACGGTCGGAGGCCCACCCGAAGACCGGGATTTCCCGGCCCCACGCTGAGAGAGGGGCAAAAGTTGCCCCGAAAAAGGGGAATGAGCGCACGTAGTCCTCTTTGAGACACTGTCCCTCTGCGCAGGCCTCAGTTTCCGCCCGTTCCGAGCTCGAACCTACAGTCAGAGCTCCCCCGGAGGCCGGGATTTCCCGGCTCCACCGTGACAGATGGGCAAAAGTTGCCTCGAAAAGAGGGCAACGGGCGCTCGAAGTCCTCTTTGAGATGCTGTCCCTCTGTGCAGGCCTCCGTATTCGCCCGTTCCGAGTGCGTTACGACGGTCGGGGGCCCGCCTGGAGCCCGGGATTTCCCGGCCCCATCCTGACAGACTCCCAAAAGTTGCCGGAAAAGATGGCGATTCAGACACACCTAGCCCTCTTTGAGACGCTGTCCTTCCACGGAGGCCTCCGTTTCCACTCCTTCCGAGCACGTTCCGACGGGCATAGGCCCGTCCGGAGGCCAGCATTTCCCGGCTCCACCATGACAGAGGGGCAAAAGTTGCCTCTAAAAGAGGGCGACGCACGAACGTAGTCCGCTTTGAGACGCTGTCCCTCTGCGCAGGCCTCCATTTTAGCCTGTTCCGAGCGCTTTCCGACGATCGTAGGCCCGCCCGAAGACCGGGTATTCCTGGCCCCACCCTGACAGAGGGGCACAAGCTGCCCCGAAAAGACGACGACGCGTAGACACCTAGTGCTTTTTGAGATGCTGTAACTCCAGGCAGGCCTCCGTTTCCGCCCGTATCGAGCGCGTTCCTACGGTCGGAGGCCCGACCGAAGGCCACGATTTCCCTTCCCCACCCTGACAGTGGGGCAAATGTTATCCCGAAACAGGGCGACGCGGACACATCTAGTGCTCTTTGAGAAGCTGTCCCTCCGTGCAGGCCTCGTTTCCACCCGTTCCGAGCAACTTCCCAAAGACGGAGGCCCGCCCGGAGGCCAGGATTTCCCAGCTAAAACATGAAAGTGTGACAAAAGTTGTCCCGAAGAAAGGGCGACACGCGCGCACCTAGTCCTCTTTGAGACGCTGTCCCTCCGCGTAGGCCTCCGTTTCTGCCTGTTCCGAGCTCGTTCCTGCAGTCGGAAGCAGGCCCGGAGGCCGCGATTTCCTGGCCCCACCTTTTCAGAGGGCCAAAAGTTTCCTGAAAAGTGGGCGACACGCACTCACCTAGTCCTCTTTGGGAAGCTGTCGCACCACGCAGACCTCCGTTTCCGCCCGTATCGAGCGCGTTCCTACGGTCGGAGACCCGCCCGGAGGCCGCAATTTCCCTTCCCCACCCTGACAGAGGGGCAAATGTTATCCCGAAACAGGGCAACGCGGACACATCTAGTGCTTTTGAGAAGCTGTCCCTCCGCGCAGGCCTCCATTTCCACCCGTTCCAGGCGCGTCCCGACGGTTGGAGGCCCGCCGGAAGACCTGGATTTCCCAGCCCCACCCTGGCAGAGGGGCGAAAGTTCCCCAGAAAAAAGGGCGACGCGTGCACCCAATCCTGTTGTAGACGCTGTCCCTCCACGCAGGCCTCCGTTTCTGCCCTTTCCGAGCGCGTTCCGACTGTCGGAGGCCCACCCGGAAGCCACGATTTCCCCGCGACCCGATGACAGAGGGGCAAAAGTTGACCCGACAAAAGGGCGACGTGCGCGCACCTAGTCCTCTTTGAGAAACTGTCCCTCCGCGCAGGCCTCGGTTTCCGCCCCTTCCAAGCGCATTCCGTCGGTCGTAGGCCTGTCTGCAGGCCAGGATTTACTGGCTGCACCGTGACAGAGGAGAAAAAGTTTCCTCGATAGGAGGGGGACGCGCGCGTTTCGACGGTCGGAGACCTGCCCTGAGCCAGGGATTTCCCGGCTCCACCCTCACAGAGGGGGAAAAGTTACCCTGAAAAAGGTCGACGCGTGCGCACCTAGTCCTCTTTGAGTCGGTGTCCCTCCGCGCTGGCATCCATTTCTGCCCATTCCGATCACGTTCTGACGAACGGAGGCCCGCCCGGAGGCATGGATTTCCCGGTTCCACTGTGACAGATGGGCAAAAGTTTCCCCAAAAAGAGGGCGACGTGCGCACGTAGTGCTCTTTGACACCCAGTCCCTCCGTGCAGGCCTCCGTTTATGCCCGTTCCGAGCCTGAACCGACAGTCGGAGGCCCCCCCGGAGGCTGGGATTTCCGGCCCCAAGGTGACAGAGGCGCAAAATTTACCCCGAAAACAGGGTGACGCCCGTGCAACCAGTCCTCGTTGAGACGCTGTCCTTCTGCGCAGGCCTCAGTTTCTGCCCGTTCTGAAAGAGTTCCGATGGTCGGAGGCATGCCCAAGTTCCGGGATTTTCCGGTCCCACCCTGACAGAGGGGCAAAAGTTGCCTCGACAAGAGGGCGACGCGCGCACTTAGTCCTCTTTGAGACGCTGCCCCTCCTAGCAGGCCTCCGTTTCTGCCGTATCGAGCGCATTCCTACATTCGGAGGCCCACCCGGAGGCTGCAATTTCCCGGCCCCAACCTGACAGAGGGGCAATAGTGGCCCGGAAAAAAGGGCGACGCGTGCACCTTATCCAGTTGGAGACGCTGTCCCTCCACGCAGGCCTTCGTTTCCGCCTGTTCCGAGCGCGTTCCGATGGTCGGAGGCCAACCCAGAAGCTGGGATTTCCCGGCTCCACCATGACAGAGGGGCAACAGTTGCCCCGAAAAAAGGGCGACGCGCACGTAGTTCTCTTTGAGACACTGTCCCTACGCGCAGGCCTCCGTTTCCACCCATTCCGAGCGTGTTCCGATGGTCGGAGGCCCACCAGAAGGCCGGGATTTTCCGGCCCGATGCTGACAGAGGGGCAAAAGTTGCCCCGAAAAGAGGGCGATGGGCGCATGTAGTCCGCTTTCAGACGCTGTCCCTCCGTGCAGGTCTCCGTTTCCGCACCTTCCGAGCGCGTTCCGAAGGTCGTAGGCACATCTGGAGGCCAGGAGTTCCCGCCTCCACTGTGACAGAGGGGCAAAAGTTTCCCTGAAAACAGGGCGACGTGCGCGCACCTAGTCCTCTTTGAGACGCTGTCCCTCCACGCCGGCCTCCGTTTCCACCCGTTCCAAGCGCGTTCTGACGGACGGAGGCCCCCCCGGGGGCCGCGATGTCCCAGCCACTCCCTGTCAGAGGGGTAAAAGTTGCCCCGAAATAAAGGCGACGTGCACGCTCCTAGTCCTCTTATAGACACTGTCCCTACGCGCAGGACTCCGTTTCTGTCCGTTCCGAGCGCGTTCCTACAGTCGGAAGCCCGCCCGGAGGACGCGATTTCTTGGCCCCTCACTGACAGAGGGCCGAAAGTTGCCTGAAAAGAGGGCGACACGGACACACCTAGTCCTTTTTGAGACGCTGTCCCTCGGAGCAGGCCTCCGTTTCCACCCGGTCCAAGCGCGTACCGATGGTGGGAGGCCCGCTCGGAGCCTGGGATTTCCCGGCTCCCCCCTGACAGAGGGGCTAAAGTTACCCCGTAAAAAGGGCGACGCGTGCGCACCTGGTCCTCTTTGAGACGCTGTCCCTCCACACAGGCCTCCGTTTCCGCCAGTTTCGAGTGAGTTCCTACAGTCAGAGGCCTGCCCGGAGGCCGCGATTTCCCGGTCCCATCCTGACAGAGGGGCAAAAGTTGCCCCAAAAAGAGGCAATGCGGACACACCTAGTCCTCTTTGAGATGCTGATCCTCCGCATAGGCCTCAGTTTCCGCCCGTTCCGAGCCCTTTTCAACGGTTGGAGGCCTGCCTGGAAGCCGCAAATTCCCGGCCCCAAATTGACAGAGTGCCAAAAGTTGCCCCGAAAAGAGGGCGACGTGGACACACCTAGTCCTCTTTGAGATGCTGTCCCTCCGCGCAGGCCTCCATTTCCACCCGTTCCGAACGCCTTCCCACGGTCGGAGGCCCGCCCAGAGGCCGGGATTTCCTGGCCTTACCCTGACAGAGGGGCAAAAGAGGTCCCGACAACAGGGTGACGCGCTCGCACGTAGTCCTCCTGGAGATGATGTCCTTTCGAGCAGTCCTCCGTTTCCGCCCGTTCTGAGCGCGTTCTGATGGTCTGAGGGCAGCCCGGAGGCTGCGATTTCCCATCCCCACCCTAACAGAGAGGCAAAAGGTGCCCCGAAAAGAGGACGACGCGTACACACCTAGTCCTTTTTGAGACGCTGTCCCTCCATGCATGCCTTAATTTCTGCCTGTTCCGAGGGCTTTCCGACGGTCGGAATCCCACACTGAGACCGCGATATCCAAGCCCTGACCCTGACAGAGAGACAAAAGTCATCCAGAAAAGACGGCGAAGCGCACGCCCCTCGTTCTTTTTGTGACGCTTTCCCTCTGCGCTGGTCTCCCTTTCCGCCAGTACCGAGCGGGTTCTGATGGTTGGAGGGCCACCCGGAGGCCGCAATTTCCCGGCACCGACCCTGACAGAGGGAAAACATTTCCACAAAAACAGGGCGATGCGCGCGCACCAAGTCTTCTTGGAGACGCTGTCCCTCCGCGCAGGCCTCCAAATTCACAGATTTTCTCGGGGAGTTCCCCTGATAACCTGCATTCGTCGGTGCCTCTGCCGGGGCCCTGGAAGGAGTGTCTGGGGAAGGCAAGAAAAATCTGCCCAAAATGCCCAAAATAGGCCCGTGATGCTGCACTGTGGGTCACGACTCCGAAAGTGGCCGAATTGGGCGGTTGGCAGAATGCTTCCAAATTCACAGAGTTTGCTAGGGGAGGGCCCCCGATACCCTGCATGAGTTGGTGCCTCTGCCGGAGCCGTGGAAGCGGTGCCTGGGGAAGGGGAGAAAAATCTGTCCAAAATGCCCGAAATAGGGCCCTGATGCTGACTCGCGAGTCACGACTCCAAAAGTTGCCGAATTGGGCGGTTGGCAGAATGCTTCCTAATTCACAGAATTTGCTCAGGGAGGGCCCCCAATACCCTGCACGCGTCTGCGACTCTGCCGGAGCAATGGAAGAGGTGGCTGGGGATGTCGAGGAAAAACTGCCCAAAAAGCCCAACATAGGCCCGCAATGTTGACCCGCGGATCACGACCCCAAAAGTGGCCGAATTTCTCGGCTGGCAGAATGCTTCCTAATTTACAGAGTTTGCTCGGGGAGGGCCCCTGACACCCTGCATGCGTCGGTGCCTCTGCCGGAGCACTGGAAGGGGGGCCTGGGGAAGGCGAGCAAAATCTGCCCAAAAAGCCCAAAATAGGCCTGCAATGCTGACACATGGGTCACGACCCCGAAACTAGCCGAATTGAGCGGGTGGCAGAATGCTTCCAAATTCACAGAGTTTGCTCGGGGAGGGCCCCCGATACCCTGCATAAGTCAGTTCCTCTGCAAGAGCTCTGGAAGGGTTGTATGGGGAAGTTAAGGAAAATCTGTCCAAAATGCCCAAAATAGGCCCGTGATGCTGACCCCTGGATCACGACCCAGAAAGTGGCTGAATTGGGCGGGTGGCAGAATGCTTCCAAATTCACAGAGTTTGCTCAGGGAGGGCCCCCGATACCGTGCATGCGTCAGTGCCTCTGCCGCAGCCCTGGAAGGGGTATCTAGGGAAGAAGAGCAAAATCTGTCCAAAATGCCCAAAATAGGCCTGTGATGATGACCTGCGGGTCACGACCCAGAAAGTGGCCAAATTGGGCAGTTGGCAGAATACTTCCCAATTCACTGACTTTGCTCGGGGAGGGCCCCCAATACCCTGCATATGTCGGTGCCTCTGCCGGAGCCCTGGAAGCGGTGTCTAGGGAAGGCGAGCATAATCTGCCCAAAATGCCAAAAATAGGCATGTGATGCTGACCCTCAGGTCACGACCCCGAAAGTGACCGAACTGTTCGTCTGGCAGAATGCTTCCGAATTTACAGAGTTTACTCGGGGAGGGCTCCTGATACCCTGCATTCATAGATGCCTCTGCCGGAGCCCTGGAAGCGGTGTCTGGGGAAGGCGAGCATAATCTGTCCAAAATGCCCAAAATTGGCCCGTGATGCTGACGCGCGGGTCATGACCCCGAAAAGGCCCGATCTGGGCGGGTGGCAGAATGCTTCCAATTTCACAGAGTTTGCTTGGAGAGGACCCCTGATACCCTGCATATGTCGGTGCCTCTGCCGGAGCCCTGGAAGTGGGTCTGGGGAAGGCGAGGAAAATCTGTCCATGAAGACCAAAATAGACCCGTGATGCTGACCCGCGGGGTCACGACCCCGAAAGAGGCCGAATTGGGCGGTTGGCAGAGTACTTCCTAATTCACAGGGTTTGCTCAGGGAAGGCCGCCAATACCATGCATGCGTCGGTGCCTCTGCTGGAACCCTGGAAGGGGTGTCTGGCATGGGGAGTAAAATCTGTCCAAAATGCCCACAATAGGCCCGTGATGCTGACCCGCGGTCACGACCCCGAAAGTGGCCGATTTGGGCGGTTGGCAGAATGCTTCCTAATTCACACAGTTTGCTCAGGGAGGGAAAAGTTCCAGTGAAAAAAGGGCGACCTGCAAAAACTCTTCTTTGAGAAGCTTTTTCTGCACAGCTCACCATTTCTACCCATTCTAAACACATTCCAACGATCAAAACGATGCCAGGACACCTCGTTCTCTGAACCCTAACCACACGCTGCTACACATCCCTAACCCTAATATAGGGGTGAAGTTCCTCTGAAAAGAGGGCAATTTTCAAAAAGTCTTCTCTCAAAAGCTTTTTCTGCACAGCTCACCATTTCTGCCCATTCTGAACACATTCCAACAATCAGAACCATGCCAGGACACCTCGTTTTCTGAACCCTAACCCTACCCTGCTACACATCCCTAACCCTAATATAAAGGTAAAGTTCCACTGAAAAAAGGCCGATTTTCAAAATGAGAAGCTTTTTCTGCACAGCTCACCATTTCTGCCCATTCTAAACACATTCCAACGATCAGAACCATGCCAGGACACCTCGTTTTCTGAACCCTAACCATACCCTGCTACACATCCCTAACCCTATATATCGGTAAAGTTCCACTGAAAAAAGGCCGATTTTCAAAAAGTCTTCTTTGAGAAGCTTTTTCTGCACAGCTCACCATTTCTGCCCATTCTAAACACATTCCAACGATCAAAACCATGCAGGACACCTCCTTTTCTGAACCCTAACCCTACCCTGCTACGCATCTCAAACCCTAATACAGGGGTAAAGTTCCACTGAAATAAGGGCGATTTTCAAAAAGTCATCTTTGGGAAGCTTTTTCTGCACAGCTCACCATTTCTGCCCATTCTAAACACATTCCAACGATCAAAACCATGCCAGGACACCTCGTTCTCTGAACCCTAACCATACGCTGCTACACATCCCTAACCCTAATATAGGGGTGAAGTTCCACTGAAAAAAGGGCAATTTTCAAAGACTTCTTTGAGAAGCTTTTTCTTTGTATAACCCTACCCCTACCCTGGTGCAGTCGCATGTTGGAGGAGCTCCTGGATTGGGACTACAAAAACAGCTACTTTTGGTAGAAATTCTCAGACTGCTGAGCCCCAAAATGTTGGGGTAGTCAGAGAGAGCATAACCCTACCCCTACCCTGGTGCAGTCGCATGTTGGAGGAGCTCCTGGATTGGGACTACAAAAACGGCTACTTTTGGTAGAAATTCTGAGACTGCTGAGCCCCAAAATGTTGGGGTAGTCAGAGAGAGCATGGGGGACCCAGAGGTGCAAGAGGGGCATCTGGGGAACCCCACTTTTGGACAGAAATCGGGTGCAGAGGAACCAGGCTTGCAGCTGCCTCTGCCACAAAGCAAGCCCAGCATGTCTGCTCCCAGCGAGTTGGAGCTTCGGCAAAGAAGGTCTGCTTCCAGGACTCGTGGGAAGAGAAATGAACAAAGCCAGGTCAGTGTTTTTAGGCTCAACTCTGGGGAGTCCTTGGATGGTGGAATGAATCGGGGGTACCCCGTAGTTTCTCTTAAAAGACTTGGAGAAGCGCCCCCCCCCCCCAGCTTGGAATCGGACAAGGGCTCTTTAACGGGCAAGCCCAGACTTGTCCGCGCGGCTTCTACTGCTTCTACTGCTTCTGTTGCTTTAAAGGAAAATCAGGGCGATTTTTCCGCTTTAAAACAAAGTGTACAGACAACCCAAAGTGGCCAGTTCTGTGGGGTGGACAGTGGAGAATCTTTACCCCATGCCCAGAGAGAGGAATGTGCAAAGGAGAACCCCATGGAAGCAGAAAAAGGGGCTCCCCCCCCGCAACCCCCTTTCCCAGCAACAAGGAAACGTGCTGCAGAAAATTTCGCAACAGCCTCAGGCCATGCCATTTACTGTTTCAATGGGAATGGGGCAATGTTTACATAGACCCCAGCAACGGGTTCTTGGTCCTAGAAAGGGGGACATGGGGGTGCACTCAGGGAACATGCTGCAAGAGAGAGGAGTCCCTGTCACAGACCAGCAGCAGCATGAGACATTTAAAGCTGATGTTCAGAAGCGGCTGGATGCTCGGAAGGAGAGATGGCAGGCAGTTGTATTGCACGAAGAGCAGGTGGAGATGCAAATTAGATGCGAGACTGAAGAAGGGGTGCAAGAGCTTCAGGAAAAATTGAAACAGACAGAGCCTATCAGGGTAGCACTGGAGCAAGAATATAAAATGTTGACAGCATTATTAGAAGGAAGAGGTTGTCTTTGCTGGGACAGTTACTCCCATCCACAAGTAAACCTGGCTTTTCAAGAAATGGGAGAAGAGACACAGGCATGTCCTGGACAGGCACAGATGGGTCCTGTGCTAGAGGAGAAAATGAGCCAGTGTGCGACACTTAAGGGACGGAAAAGATATGGGAAGGGAAAGTTTTCATCACTCCAAAGATCTAAGCCTGAAGTAAAGGACAATGAACGTGACAGATCTCCACTAAGGATGAACAAGGGGGAATATTCAAAGGATAGCGATTTCCCTGCAAGGAGAAAAGACGCCTCTGCTGTAACCCATGATGAGCCTGTATCTTGGGTGACAGATGCAGCCTCTAGACTCAAGACGGGGAAGGCGCCCAGTCTCAACCTTGAACCGCAGAACCAGAGGGGAGTGTCTCCACTGCCACAACAGGAGAACGGGAGGAAAGAGGAGATGGAGATGGGACTCTCTTCAGGGGAAGAGTCGTCAACGGACAGCGACATGGAGTTTTGTTTAGGGAAGGGAGTATGCCCTCACTCCTCGGAGGATGAGATAGACTCGGATTTTGACATCCGTGCTTATAATACGGACCCGGAGACAGACCTGTCGATGTTGGGCGATTCTGAAATCTCAGAGACTAGCGATAGCTCATGGAAGACCAGAGAGTTTGCGATCATACAGAACTGGACTGAAACCCTGTACACACCTGTCGATCGGGTAGGTGACATCATCATCCCCAAAGAGTTTGCTGAGAACGACATGCTGAAGTTGTGGGGATATATGGTGGCGCATCTGGCCTTCTCCTCGGTAAAGACCAACGATTTAAGCAAACTGGCTCAGTATAAAGTATGGGAACGCCTCGACAAAACATCACAGATTTTGAGGAGTCTGATGGCTGGCTTGCACGTTGCAGAAGCGAAGACAAACAAGCAGAAGGCGGCTATTAAATCGCTAGCCGCACAAGCGTTGTACAGGCTGCTGCTGGCACAAAAACCACAAAAACCAAAAAAAATCCAGCCTAGACCCTTGGAGTGGTTGGAGGAAAAGAATATGGTGAGGATCATTCAAGATATAAAAAGGACGTGGGACACGGCGCCAGAACATCAAACCCCACCCTTTTGGGAACGTCTCTATGATACATCGAGCATGATGACAACGAGACAGGTTTAAGGAGTGGCTGGATCAGATGATCATAATGCTGCAGAACAGGATGAAGATCAAGAAGCAACAGCAGGAGGAAAGACCGTCGTCGAGGAGCAACCGAGTCCCACCGAGCGAGATGCAAACGGTAGCGGATGTGACGCGGCTGAGGGAGGCTTCCCCGATGGCTGAGACAGCTCTGGACCAAAGGTTGGGGGTGTGTGCTTCGGTGCCACCCCCTCTAATCGGTGAGGTGACACACTCAGAGAAAATGCCGAGGGAGTGGGAAGGGGGAGAGGTTCAGAAAAAGGGAGGAAAGAGGGGTGGTAATCTCTCAGATATTGATACGGGGGAGGAGGGGGAACGGGGGCAGGATCAGGAACTTCTAAGCAGTGCAGAGGGAGAGATGAGGGAGGCCGAAAATAAGAGGCCACGACTACATAATCCTGTAAACAAAAGTGAGGGCAGGGGTGCTAAAGGAGGGGTTGGGACGGAGAGTCAAGCGACGGGTTCTGCTGCTGGGGAAGGGATGGGAGTGAGTGAGGAAGGGCAGGGGAGTGAGGCAGGGAAAACCGTGGAACACCATACTGGGCCTTGTGGCTCTTTTTCTGCTTTCAGTGAGAGGAAAACTTCATCGAGAGACGAAGAATCTGCGATCGGGAGAAAGCAAAGGCGACAGACTTCTTTGACAGATATGGACAAGGGGGCTAGGCCCAAGGGTGCTCAAAGGGAACCGAATCGGGGTGGGAAGGAAAAGCTGCGTACAGAGTCTGTACGTACAAACATTTTGCATGGACGGGATCGGGATGGAGTGAGTAATGCTGCAGAACGGGAACCCACGCAAACACACACAGGTACTCTACCTAGACCCAAGACATACGCCAGTGTTGCTAACAATCAGAGAGAACCGGAGACCGGAAGGATGGGAGGCCCTTTCTTTGGAGCGGCCTTTGAGGAAGAGGAAGATGCGCACATCGCGCAGTACCTCGAGGCTGCTTCAGATACAAGGGACCCCCGAAAAAGGTTTGTGGTCCGCTTCCGATACGTCGGAACTGACCCCAACAGAGACACCAGGACCTATCTGACAAAGACTCTTATGAGGGAGGTCCTAAAGATTGAAAAAGAATAGGTCGTGGCTGTGATTCAGTTACCGGGGTCTAGGGAGACCGACGTGTGTCTAGCCTCTGAGCTAGCCTACTGGAAATTTTGGGCAAAGTGTAAAGCGGCACAAAGGGCGAACCCCTCCTTATTGGAAGGTTTCGAAGTAACCCCCCTCTTCAAGGACGATACTAGAATCCTGACGGTAATCTTTCGCACGACCACCATCCCGCAGGAGGATGTGGCCCGGTGGGTCTCCAGGTATGCTGTGATACTAAACGGGCCATATAAAAGGATCGATGAGGAGGGTTTTTGGACGGGCGAGTACCGTTGTGTGGTGTCCTTTAAAAATCAGAGCCAGGATAACAGGCAAGGGAAGATCCCAAAGTATTTCTTTCTGGGAGCAGAACGTGGAATCACCAGGTACAGCGGGCAACCTTCCGCGTGTTACCATTGTGGTTCCTATGAACATTGCAGGAGGACGTGCACCACGCAGTTGTGTTCACGCTGCTGTGGCAAAGGGCACTCCACGCTCGCCTGCCAAAGGGGCATCCGATGCAATCTCTGTGAGGAGGCCGGCCATACATATTACTGGTGTCCTCAAGCTTATTATAACCGGCAAGACGCCGAGAAGCTAAGTAAGGCGGAAAAGATGGCACAGGCAGGCAGAGAGAAGGCCTGGGCGAGAGAGCAGATAATGAGGAAGAACGTGGATGACTCCCAGGGAGTGGGTGCTGGAGAGCGGGAAATGAGCACGGGGGCTAAGCATTTGGAGGGCACGGACACACGTCAGGAAGATCAGAGCTGGAAAGTAGTCGGTTCCCAGAGAAAAGGAAAGAACCATGCACCTGCTGGTACGGCAGGGAGGGGAGTTTCGCAGAGCGTAGAAGCAAATTCTAATAGGTTCCATCTTCTGAGAGAGGATGAGGAGGAAGGAATAGAGGTGGATGGCGCACTGGGGGGTGAACGTGTCCAGGAAGATGATTTGGTAGAAGGGCCGAAAGGCACCACACCAAAAGAGCAAAGGGTACACAGCAAAAGGAAAGAGAGGAAAGGGTGCCAGGAGACCCATCTTCCTGAGCAAGGGGCTGTGCCGCATGGCATGCTGATGGCAGTATCTCAGGAATGCGATCAGCCACGTGCAGAGACACTGCTGGAAGCAGATTCCTCGTCCTCCACTACCCTAGTGGCCATCCCCCCAGATGAGCCCCCCCAGGTCCAAACTCTTTCAACCCTTCCCTCAGGTTCACCCTCTGACCTTCCTTCAGACCTTACCCCAGATCTCACGCCAGACCCACCTCACCCTCTCCATCCTCCTGACAACCCTTCCTCACCCACACTTGACGGTAGAGCTACGCCTCGGGCTTTGTCCGAGGAGGTAGAAGTTTCCTCAGAGAGAGCGGAACAAGAACTGAGACGTGAGGATAGCGGTCCCCATTGAAGCGGGGCTCGTGTCTTTCAGGAAGTGGTGCAGATTAAGATCTTTTAAAATTCCTTGAATACTGGATAGACCGCACTAATTCCTTTATCTATTCACACTTATGGCAACACTTAGCCTTTCAACTTGGAACACACGAGGTCTGCGGCAACCAAAGAGAAGGGAGGAGATCATCCCACAACTAGCTAAGCTCCCCTATGATAGCATGGTCTTACAGGAGACGCACATATGCAACGAGCAGCAGAGGAGCCACGCCCAGAGATTATGGTCCCCGGGACCGTCGGTGTGGTCCTACGGAGAAGAACGTGGTGCAGGGGTAGCTGTACTATTTAGGGAAAAACATAATCTCCATATTGACAACATTTTAGAGGCCCTCCCGGGGAGATTGATCGTGATCGATTTCTCCTTAAAAGATTTGTCGGCAGACGGCCTGGAGATCTCGAGGCCCTTTCGCTTATGTGGTCTCTACGCGCCTGTCGATAGTTCCCAGAGGAAAGGGTTTTGGGAAAACCTCAAAAACTTCTGCTTCACGCCGCGCCGTTTGATAATAGCGGGAGACTTCAACAATAGGACTAAACTATCCGACAGGATTCGTGCGGTCAACTCTCCCGCTCGGAGCAGAGCACTGGCCCTGAGTGCAGAGGAAAGGGACCTAGAAAAATTCCTGATGAGTCAAGGGCTCCGGGATAAAGCCTTGGAGGTGCCTAACTCATTGAACTTCTTCCCCGTGCCTTGCAGGAAGGCGTTGCTAGATACTTTTCCCACTACAGATGGAGTGAGGTTCACTTACTATTCGGGGAAAACAGCAAGCAGGTTAGACCGGTTCAGAGCCCCAAAGGAGGTCAAGACAGAGGAATGCAACATCGTCGTCACCCCGTGGTCAGATCACACCATTCTGGCTGTCGAGCTGAGCTTTGGGCAGGTATACCCTAGGGGCAGACCCCTGTGGAGACTCAGACCCAAGATGCTGGACGCGTCCTGCAGGAACAACATGGCTAACGTTTTGGCCAATATGTTGACCCTGAGTGACATCTATTTTGATGAGTTACCAGAATGGTGGGAAAGGACCAAGAGGGCGATTAGGAACAGCTGCCGCAAGTATGAGTTTAAGGTGAATAGGCAAGGACTCCAGCACTACCAGGAGGCCGTCTTTCACTTCTTACAGTGCCACAGCAGAATGACTCAGGGAAGACCATATGACGAAGGGGTTTTGGTCCGGTCTAGGAAAGTTATCGCGGAATTCCACTACACCCAAAGGAGGAACCGGCTAAACTATAGAGATTATAGAGTGAAGGGCTCCGCTGTAGACGTAGAGGAGTGGGCAAAGGCTCGCAGTCCAAAGACACCCATAGAGATGAAAGGTCTGCGAGAGAAGGAAGGGGACGTGGTCGCCTTCCACCCGCAGGAGATGTTGTCTATCATGGGGCGATATTACCAGCAGCTTTTCGCTCCTAAGGACATTGACTCCCGCGAGGTGGAACGCTTCTTGGAGGACATTCCCAGAGAGAAAGCAGGCTCTCTTTATGGGAAGCTGACAGAAGCGGAGAGTCAGATGTTAGAGGCACCTATTGAAGAAGAAGAGGTGAGGCGAGCCATCGTGACGGCGAAAGGAAATTCCGCCCCTGGAGCAGATGGGCTGGGATATGAATTTTATAAGGTATTTCGGGAATGGCTCGTCCCCCCTCTGACAAAAGTGTTTAACTCATTACTGGCCCGAGAGCGACTCACCGAATCCTTTTATCAGGGCACTCTGATTTTCTTCCCTAAGAAAGGGGACCTGACGCTGCCGGCTAATTGGAGGCCCATAGCATTGACCAACATGGATTATCGCCTCCTAGCGAAGATACTGAACAGGAGACTGGCTAGCGTGGCGCACAAATTGGTTGTGGGGTGCCAGACCAGTGCAGTGCCGGGGAGAGCTATGACAGACTCCCTCTGTCTAATGCGGGAGATCTTCCAGTTGGTGCGGGACAGGAAATGGGCGGGACGGATTCTCCTGTTAGATCAGAGCAAGGCATTCGATAACGTCCACCACTCCTTCTTGTGGAGGGTTCTCCGATGGAAGGGCCTCCCGCCCTCCTATGTTGGGTTCCTCAAACTGCTGTATGCCGAAGCCACCATCACTCCCCAGATCAATGGACACAGGGGAAGTCGCATCGATTTACAATCAGGAGTAAGGCAGGGGTGTCCGTTGAGCCCACTCCTCTACGTATTGGCTCTGGACGCTGTCCTGTGCCGCGTACAGCTCGAGGAGGGGATAGCGGGGATCCGTTCGGCCCTCCCTACCGGTGCTCCCATACAGATCAAGTTCGTGGCCCATGCCGATGACATCTCACTGCTCCTGAATGACGACAGAGAGGTCAGGAGCGTGCAGCGGATCTTTGATACGTACGCACGTGCCTCGGGTTCTCAAATAAACGGGAAGAAAAGTTGCCTTATTTCTTTTGATCCCGAGGATGAGCAGCTTAAGGTTGCTCCCATGGAAACAGACCAAGAGGGAGAGGGCAGGAATGAGCAGAAGGTAGAGGAGGTGAAGATTCTGGGGATTTACTACTCCATAGCCAAGGAAGGGTGGAAGAGGAACTGGCTCGCTTGGCTTCAAAAGTTTAGGGAAAAAATTGGGATGTGGAGGAAGTGGCAAGTGACCGTGTATCAAAAGGCGGTTTATGTACGCACGTACGTGTTGCCGGTAGCGCATAACATAGCGGTGGTCTACCCCCCTCCGGGAGCCGTGATGAAGGAACTGGAGAAGGAGCTCTTCAAATTCCTCTGGGGAATGGCCACCTTCCCTCTGGCGAGGGCGGTGGCCTATAGACAGATAGACCAGGCGGGTTTGGACCTCCCGGCTCTCAGTCTGAGGATGTTCACCACCTTCCTGAGTTACAACTTTGGTAAATACGCTCAATGGGAGGAGGGAGGGGACCAACCTCACATGTGGGTTGTCCTGTTTGCGCAGCACTGGGTGGGTAAACCGTGGGCGGAAACCTGGTGGGGGGAGCACTCCCTCGACTTTACCGTCTCGGCCAAGATGCGGTGCACGGGCCCCGAATATCTGAGGGAACTCTACAGCTTCATTAAGCAGCATAAAGTCCATGCAGAATGGTTTGGTACTAGCCGGGGGGACCTGCGGAGTATCAAACAAGCGGTGTATAGAGAGCTGCTAGAGGTGGCCTATTTCAGACAGCAGGTCGTCAAGAGAGCGAGGAGGGAGAGCCTCTCTCGATACCTGAGGGAACAGACTTACCCGATAGAATATTTTCAAGACAGGAGGGTTCCGTTCCGGCTGTGGGACATCAGGTGGAGGTTGTATCATCAGGTGTATGACCTGCAAGGGACCAGACCCTGGCTTCCCGAGAGGGCGCAGGCCTGCCCCAGACTGCAGTGTAAGAGCGGGGCTGTCGCGAGCGGGACAGTGCAAAAGGAGACGGTGAGGCACTTTGTCTGGGATTGCCCCATGGCACGCGCCACGTGGAAGGCGGTGTGTGAAGCACTGGACTGGCCAGACCTGGGCTCCCAGGACTGGGAATCGGTCGTGTCTGGCACAGAACCCACTCCTCCATTGAAGGGACCCAGGAGGAGTGTGCCCAGGAAGCGGTGGTGGAGAGAGACCACAGCTCCCAAGACGTACTGGACTGTGCCGTGGTCCACAATTAGGCTGATAAATCTGTACGTTCTGTTGGCGCTGTCCCTCCAACGCCACAGAGAGATAAAGACACAAAAGGTGGCTGACGTGGCCGGCTCAGTCAAATTTGTCAAGGAGAAGATTTTTTGGTTGAGCCGCGAGGAAAAAGGGAGGATGCCGCCCAGTCGGTGGAGGAAATTATGGCCGTGGTTTAGTGGGGCGCATGCCCCGATAACGTAATGTCCGTAAATCACTCATACATGTTGCTCAGACACATGGCATGAATCTATCAGGAGAAGTCTATACAAAGTTCTTTTTGTAGATTTGATTTGCAAAGCCTGGGAATCTTGTAAATGTGTGTACATTTGGCATTTTGACGGATGTATATAACGGATGGGGTACTTTCTATTTTTGTAATGTTGCAATTTTTGGGCCTTTTGTACCTTTGTAGTATGTTTTTATTTAAATAAAAAATTTCAACCTAAAAAAAAAAAAATTTCAACCTCTTTGAGACGCTGTTCCTCTGCGCAGGCTTCCGTTTCCGCCAGTTGCGAACTCGTTCCGACGGTCGGAGGCCCGCCCGGAGGCCGGGACTTCCCGGCTCCACCCTTACAGAGGGGCAAATGTTGCCCAGAAAACAGGGCGACGCGCACGCACCTAGTCCTCTTTGAGACACTGCCCTCCACGCAGACCTCCGTTTCTGCCTGTTCCGAGCGCGTTCCTGCATTCGGAGGCCAGCCCGGAGACTGGGATTTCCCGGCCGTACATTGACAGAGAGGCAAAAGTTGCCCCGAAAACAGGGCGACGCGCGCGCACCTAGTCCTCTTGGAGACGCTGTCCCTCCGTGCAGGCCTCCGTTTCTGCCCGTTCCGAGCTCGGTCTGACGGTCGGAGGCCTCCCGCAGGCTGCAATTTCCTGTCCCCACCCTCACAGATGGGCAAAATTTGCTCCAAAAAGAGGATTACGCAGACACAGCTACTCCTCTTTGAGACGCTGTCCCTCCGCGCAGGACTCAGATTCCGCCTGTTCTGAGCACGTTCCGACGGTCTGAGGCCCGTCCGAAGACCTGGATTTCCCGGCCCCAATCTGAGAGAGAAGCAAAAGTTGCCCCGAAAAGAGGGCAACGAGTGCACGTAGTCCTTTTTGAGACACTGTCCCTCTGCGCAGGCCTCCGTTTTTGCCCCTTCCAAGTGCGTTCCGACTTTCGGAGGCCAGCCCGGAGACCTGGATTTCCCGGCCCCACGCTGAGAGAGGGGCGAAAGTTGCCCAGAAAAAAGGGCGACGCGCGCACCTAATCCTGTTGTAAATGCTGTCCCTCTTGTCAGGCTTCCGTTTCCGCCCGTTCCGAGCGCGTTTCGACGGTCGGGGGCCTGCCCGGAAGCTGCGATTTCCCGGCTCCACGATGACAGATGGGCAAAAGTTGCCCCGAAGAAAGGGCGACGCGCACTCCCCTAGTTCTCTTTGAGAAACTTTACCTCCGCTCAGGCCTCGGTTGCTTCCCCTTCCGAGCGCGTTCCGTCAGTCATAGGCACGTCTGCAGGCCAGGATTTCCTGGCTGCACCGTGGCTGAGGGTAAAAAGTTTCCTCGATAAGAGGGCGACGCGTGCATGTAGTCCTCTTTGAGACGCTGTCCCTCCGTGCAGGACTCCGTTTCCGCCCGTTCCGAGCGCGAACCTTCAGTCGGAGGCACGCCCGGAGACCAGGATTTCCCGGCCCTACGCTGACAGATGGGCAAAAGTTGCCTCGAAAAGAGGACTACCCGGACAGACCTAGTCCTCGTTGAGACGCTGTCACTCCAGGCAGGCCTCCGTTTCCGCCCGTATCGAGTGCGTTCCTACGGTCAGAGGCCCGCCCGGAGGGTGAGGTTTCCCTGCCCCACCCGGACAGAGGGGCAAAAGTTATCCTGAAAAAGGGCGATGCGGACACACCCAGTCCTCTTTGAGACGCTGTCCCTCCACGTAGGCTTTCATTTCTGCCCGTTCTGAGCTCATTCCTGCAGCCGGAAGCATGCCCGGAGGCCGCGATTTCCCGGCTCCACGATGACAGATGGGCAAAAGTTGCCCCGAAAAAAGGATGACGCGCGTGCACCTAGTCCTCTTTGAGAAGCTTTCCCTCCGCTCAGGCCTCGGTTTCCGCCCCTTCTGAGGGTGTTCCGTCGGTCGTAGGCCCGTCTGCAGGCCAGGATTTCCCAGCTGCACCGTGACAGAGGGGAAAAAGTTTCCTCGATAGGAGGGCGACGGGCGCACATAGTCCTCTTTGAGATGCTGTCCCTCTGCGCAGGCCTCCGTTTCCGCCCGTTCCAAGCGCGAACCTACAGTCGGAGACACCCCCGGAGGGCGGGATTTCCCGGATCCACCGTGACAGATGGGCAAATGTTGCCTCAAAAAGAGGGCAACGCGCGCACCTAGTCCTCTTTGAGACGCTGTCTCTCCGTGTAGGCTTTCATTTCTGCCCGTTCCGAGCTCGTTCCTGCAGTCGGAAGCATGCCCGGAGGCCGCAATTTCCTGGACCCACCCTGACAGAGGGCCAAAAGTTTCCTGAAAAGAGGGCCACACGCACTCACCTAGTCCTCTTTGAGAAGCTGTCCCTCACGCAGGGCTCCCTTTCTTCCCATTCCGGGCGCATTCCGATTGTTGGAGGCCCGTCCGGAGATCTGGATTTCCCAGCCCCAACCTGGAAGAGGGGCAAAAGTTGCCCGGAAAAAAGGGTGACGCGCGCCTTATCCTGTTGTAAACGCTGTCCCTCTACGCAAGCCTCCGTTTCCGCCCGTTCCGACGGTCGGAGGCCCGCCCGAAGACTGGGATTTCCCCGCCCCACGCTGAGAGAGGGGCAAAAGTTTCCCGGAAAAAAGGGCGACGCGCGCACCTAATCCTGTTGTAAACGCTGTCCCTCCACGAAGGCCTCCGTTTCCGCCCGTTCCGACCGCGTTCCGATGGTCGGAGGCCCACCCGGAAGCTGCGATTTCCCGGCTCCATGATGACAGAGTGGCAAAAGTTGCCCCGAAAAAAGGGAGACGCGCGCGCACCTAGTCCTCTTTGAGAAACTGTTCCTCCGAGCAGGCCTCGGTTTCCCCCCCTTCCGAGCGCATTTTTTTGGTTGTAGGTGCAACTGCAGGCCAGCATTTCAGGGCTCCACCGTGACAGAGGGGAAAAAGTTGCCTCGAAAAGAGGGCGACGCCCGCACGTAGTCCTCTTTGAGACGTTGTCGCTCCGCGCAGGCCACCGTTATGCCCGTCCTGAGCGCTTCCTACAGTCAGAGGCCCGCCCGGAGGCATGGATTTCCCGGCCCTACGCTGACAGAGGGGCAAAAGTTTCTCCGAAAAGAGGGCGACGCGGACATACCTAGTCTTCTTTGAGATGCTGTCCCTCCACGCAGGTCTCCCTTTCCTCCCCGCCGTGCGTGTTCCCATGGTCATATGCCCTTCTGGAGGCATGTAGTTCCCAGCTCCAAAGTGACAGAGGGGCAAACTTTGCTTCGAAAAGAGGGCCACGCGCGAACGTAGTCCTCTTTGAGATGCTTTCCCTCCGTGCAGTCCTCCGTTTCTACCCAATCCGCGCGCGTTCCTACAGTCGGAAGCCCTCCCGGAGTCCGCGATTTTCTGGCCCCACCCTGACAGAGGGCCAAAAGTTTCCTGAAAAGAGGGCGACACGGACACACCTAGTACTCTTTGAGAGGCTATCCTTCAGCGCAGGCCTCCGTTTCCGTCGTTCCACGTGCGTTCTGACGGTCGGGGCCCGCCTGGAGGCAGGGATTTCCCAGCCCCACGCCGACAGGGGGGCAAAAGTTACCCAGAAAACAGGGCGATGCGCGCCCATAGTCCTCTTTGAGATGCTGTCCCTATGCGCAGGACTCTGTTTTTGCCCGTTCCAAGCATTTTCCGATGTTGGGAGGCCCGCCAGGAGGCCGGGATTTCCCGGCCCACTTTGACAGAGAAGCAAAAGTTGCTTCGAAAGGAGGGCGACCCGCGTGCACCTTGTCCTATTTGAGACGCTGTCCCTCTGTGCAGGCCTCCATTTCCGCCCTTTCCAAGGGCGTTCCAACGGTCGGAGTCCCGCCCGGAGGCCACGATTTCATGGCCCCACGCTGACAGAGGGGCAAATGTTGCCCCGAAAACAGAGAGATGCGCGAGAACCTAGTCCTCTTGGAGACACTGTCCCTGCGCGCAGGCCTCTGTTTCTGCCCGTTCCGAGGGCGGTCCGAAGGTCGGAAGCCGACCGGAGGCCGCGATTTCCCTGCCACACCCTGTCAGATGGGCAAATGTTGCCCCAAAAAAAGGTGACACGGACACACCTAATCCTTTTTGAGACGCATTCCCTCTGCGCAGGCCTCCGTTTCCACCCGTTCCGATGGTTGGAGGCCCGTTCGGAGCCCGGGATATCCCGGCTCCACCCTGACAGAGGGGCAAAAGTTACCCTGAAACAGTGCGACGCACACGCACCTAGTCCTCTTTGAGACGCTGGCCCTCCGCGCAGGCCTCCGTTTCCGCCCGTTCCGAAAGCGTTCCCACGGTCGGAGGCCCGCCCAGAGGCCGGGATTTCCTGGCCTCACCCTGACAGAGGGGCAAAAGAGGTCCCGACAACAGGGCGACGCGCTCGCACCTAGTCCTCCTGGAGACGATGTCCTTTCGAGCAGGCCTCCGTTTCCGCCCGTTCTGAGCGCGTTCTGATGGTCTGAGGGCAGCCCGGAGGCCGCGATTTCCCATCCCCCATCCTGCCAGTGGGGCAAAAGTTGCCCCGAAAAGAGGGCGACGCGCACGCACCTTGTCCTCTTGGAGACGCTGTCCCTCCGCGCAGGCCTCCTTTTCCGCCCGTTCTGAGCACGTTCCGACGATCGGAGGCCTGCCCGGAGACTGGGATTTCCGTCCCCCATCCTGCCAGTGGGGCAAAAGATACCCCGAGAACAGGGCGACGCGCCTGCACCTAGTCCTCTTTGAGACGCTCTCCCTCCACGCAGGCCTCCGTTTCGCCCGTTCCAATCGCGTTCCGACGGTCGGAGGCCAGCCCGGAGGCCACGATTTCCAGCACCATCCTGACAGAGGGGCAATGATGTGAGCCGCCCCGAGGCTTCGGCGAATGGGGCTGCATAAAAATGTTTTAATAAATAAATAAATATAATTAAAATTGCCTCGAAAAGAGGGCGACGCGCACACTTAATCCTCTTTGAGACGCTGTCCCTCTGCGCAGGCCTCCGTTTCTGCTTTTTCCGAGCGCGTTCCGACATTCGGAGGCCTGCCCAATGACCGGGATTTCCCGGCCCCACCCTGACAGAAGGGCAAAAGCTGCCCCAAAAAAAGGGCGACGTGTACACACCTAGTTCTATTTGAGACACTGTCCCTTCACGCAGGCGTTCGTTTCCACCCGTACCGAGTGCATTCCGACGGTCGGAGGCCCGCGCAAAGGCCAGGATTTCCCGGCCCCACGCTTACAGAGAGGCAAAAGTTTCCTGGGAAGAGGGGAACGAGCGCACCTAGTCCTCTTTGAGACCCTGTCCATCTGCGCAGGCCTCCGTTTCCGCCCATTCCGAGTGCGTTCCTGCAGTCGGAATCATGCCTGGAGGCCGTGATTTCCTGCCCCCCCCAGCAGAGGGAGAACAGTTTCCTGAAAAGTGGGCGACACGTACTCGCCTAGTCCTCTAAGAGACCCTGTCTCTCCATGCAGGCCTCTATGTCCGCCCGTTCTGGGCATGTTCCGACGGTCGGAGGCCCCCAGGAGACCTGGATTTCCCAGCCCCACCCTGGCAGAGGGGCAAAAGTTGCCCAGAAAAAAGAGCGACGCACGAATGTAGTCCTCTTTGAGACGCCGTCCCTCCACGCAGGCCTCCGTTTCTGCCTGTTCCGAGCGCGTTCCTACAGTCGGAGGCCCGTCCGGACGCGCGATATCCGGGCCCCACCCTGACAGACTGCCAAAAGTTGCCGGAGAAGAGGGCGACACGGACACATCTAGTCCTCTTTGAGACGCTGTCCCTCCGTGGAGGCCTCCGTTTCCGCCTCTTCCGAGACCGTTCCGACGGTCGTAGGCATGTCTGGAGGGCAGGATTTCCCGGCTCCACCGTGACAGAGGGGCAAAAGTTCCCTCCAAAAGAGGGCGACACACGCACGTAGTCCTCTTTGAAACGCTGCCCCTCCACGCAGGCCACCGTTTCTGCCCGTCCCGAGGGCTTCCTACCGTCTGAGGCCCTCCCGGAGGCCGCGATTTCCTGGCCCCACCCTGATACTGGGCCAAAAGTTGCTTGAAAAGAGGGCCACACGGACACACCTAGTCCTCTTTGAGACGCTGTCCCACTGCGTAGGCCTCCGTTTCTGCCCGTTCCGAGCGCGTTCAAATTGTCGAAGGCGCGCCCAAATTCCGGGATTTCCCTGCCGCACCCTGACAGAGGGACAAAAGCTGCATCGAAAAGAGGGCAACGGGTGCACTTAGTCCTCTTTGAGACGCTGTCCCTACACGCAGGCCTACGTTTCTGCCGGTTCCGATCACGTTCCGAGGAACAGAGTCCCGCCCGGAGGCCGGGATTTCCTGGTTCCACCGTGAAAGATGGGCAAAAGTTTCCGCGAAAAGAGGGCGACGCGTGCACGTAGTCATCTTTGAGAAACTGCCCCTCCGCGCAGGCCTCGGTTTCCGACCCTTCCGAGCGCGTCCGTCAGTCGTAGGCCCGTCTGCAGGACAGGATTTCCCGCTCCACCGTGATGGATGGGAAAGAGTTGCCTCGAAAAGAGGGCAACGGGCGCGCGTAGTCCTCTTTGAGACGCTGTCCCTCTGCGCAGGCCTCCGTTTCTGCCCGTTCTGAGTGTGTTCCGACGGTCAGAGGCCCGCCCGGAGTCAGTGATTTCCCGGCCCCATGCTGACAGAGGGGGAAAAAATCCCGAAAACAGGGCGACGCACACGCACTAGGTCCTCTTTGAGACGCTGTCACTCCACACAGGCCACTGTTTCTGCCCGTTCCGAGCGTGTCGCAACGGTCAGAGGCCCGCCCGGAGTCAGTGATTTCCCGGCCGCACGTTGACAGAGGGGCAAATGTTGCCTCGAAAAGAGGGCAACGCGCAAACGTAGTCCTCTTTGAGACGTTGTCCCTCTGCGCATGCCTCCGTTTCTACCCGTTCCGAGTGCGTTCCGACTGTCAGAGGCCCACCCGGAGCCCGGGATTTCCCGGCCCCATGCAGACAGAGGGGCAAAAAAATCCCAAAAACAGGGCGTCGTGACCCGCGGGTCAGCAACTCACGCCAATTTTTGGCAATTTGCACAGATTATACACGCCTTCCCAGGACAAAGCTTACAGGGCTTCGGCAGAGGCACCGACACATTCAGGCTATCGGGGGCTCTCCCTGAGGAAACCCTGTGAATTTGGAAGCATTCTGCCAACCGCCCAATTTTGCCACTTTCGGAGTCGTGACCCGCGGGTCAGCATCTCGGGCCTATTTTTGGCATTTCGGACAGTTTTAGCTCGCCTTCCCCAGACACCCCTTCCATGGCACCGGCAGAGGCACCGACACATTCAGGCTATCGGGGGCCCCCACCAGCAAACTCTGTGAATTTGGAAGCATTCTGCCAACCGCCCAATTTTGCCACTTTCGGAGTCGTGACCCGTGGGTTGGCATCTCGGGCCTTTTTTGGCATTTTGGCCAGATTATACACGCCTTCCCCAGACATACCTTCCAGGGCTTCGGCAGAGGCACCGACACATTCAGTGTATCGGCCGCTGTCCCTGAGCAAACTCTGTGAATTTGGAAGCATTCTGCCAACCGCCCAATTTTGCCACTTTCAGAGTCGTGACCCGCGGGTCGGCATCTCGGGCCTATTTTTGGCATTTCGGACAGATTTTGCTCGCCTTGTCCAGCCCTCCCTTCCAGGGCTCGGAAAGAGGCACCAACGCATGCATGGTATCGGGGGCCCCCCAAGAGCAAACTCTGTGAATTTGGAAGCATTCTGCCAACCGCCCAATTTTGCCACTTTCAGAGTCGTGACCCGCGGGTCAGCAGCTCGGGCCTATTTTTGGCATTTTTGACAGATTTTGCTCGACTTCCCCCGACACCCCTTCCAGGTCTCCGGCAGAGGCACCGACACATTCAGGCTGTCGGGGGCCCACCACGAGCAAACCCTGTGAATTTGGAAGCATTCTGCCAACCTCCCAATTTTGCCACTTTCGGAGTCTTGACCCGCGGGTCACCATCTCGGGCCTATTTTGGGCATTTCGGACAGATTTTGCTCGTCTTATCCAGACATCCCTTCCAGGGCTCCGAAAGAGGCACCAACGCATGCAGGGTATCGGGGGCCCTCCCCGAGCAAACTCTGTGAATTTGGGAGCATTCTGCCAACCACCCAATTTTGCCACTTTCGGAGTCTTGACCCACGGGTCAGCATCTCGGGCCTATTTTTGGCATTTTGGACGAATTTTGCTCGCCTTCCCTAGACACCCCTTACAGGGCACAGGCCCAGGCACCGACGCATGCATGGTATCGGGGGTCCTCCCATAGCAAACTCTTTGAATTTGGAAGCGTTCTGCCAACCACCCAATTTTGCCAATTTCGGATTCTTGACCCACGGGTCAGCATCTCGGGCCTATTTTTGGCATTTTGGACAAATTTTGCTCGCCTTCCCCAGGCACCCCTTCCAGGCCACAGGCCCAGGCACCGACACATGCAGTGTATCAGGGGCCCTCCCTGAGCAAACTCTGTGAATTTGGAAGCAAACTGCCAACCGCCCAATTTTGCCATTTTCGGAGTCTTGAGCCGCGGGTCAGCATCTCGGGCCTATTTTTGTGGCAAAAGTTGCCTAGAAAAGTTGGCAACGAGCACACGTAGTCCTCTTTGAAACGCTGTCCCTCTTCGCAGGCCTCCATTTCCGTGCGTTCCGAGCGCGTTCTGACGGTCGGAGGACCCCCGAAGGTTGGGATTTCCCTGCCCGAAGCTGAATGAGAGGCAAAAGTTGCCTCGAAAAGAGGGCGATGAGCGCACGTAGTCCTCTTTGAGATGCTGTCCCTCTGCGCCGTCCTCCGTTTCTGCCTGTTCCGAGCGCGTTCCAACAAACGGAGGCCCGTCTGGAGCCCGGGAATACCCGGCCCCACCCTGACAGAGGGGCAAAAGCTGCCCCGAAAAGAGGACGACGTGGACACATCTTGTCCCCTTTGAGACGCTGTCCTTCCAGGCTGGCCTCCGTTTCCGCCTGTATCGCGCGCATTCCTATGGTCGGAGGCCCGCCCAGAGGCCGCGATTTCCCGGCCCCACCCTGAAAAAGGGGCAAAAGTTTCCTGAAAAGAGGGCAACGCGCCCGCACCTATTCCTCTTTGAGAAAATGTCCCTCCGTGCAAGCCTCTGTTTCCTCCCCTTCCGAGCGCATTCTTTCCTTGTAGGTCCGTATGCAGGCCTGGATTTCCTGGCTCCACCGTGACAGAGGGGAAAAAGTTTCCTTGAAAAGGGGGGGATGCGCGCACGTAGTCCTTTTTGAGGTGCTGTCCCTCCGCGCAGGTATCCATTTCCGCCCGTTCCGAGCGCGAACCTACAGTCGGAGGCCCCCTCGGAGGCCGGGATTTCCCGGCTCCACCGTGACAGAAGGGCAAAAGTTGCATCAAAAAGAAGGCCACGGGCACACGTAGTCCTCTTCGGGACGCTGTCCCTCCCCTCAGGCCTCCATTTCCGCCCATTCTGCGTGCTTTCCGACGGTCGGAGGTCCGCCCGGAATCCGGGATTTCCCGGCCCCATGCGGACAGAGGGGCAAAAATTACCCCGAAAACAGGGCGACGCACGCGCACCAATTCCTCTTTGAGACGCTGTCCCTCCACGCAGGGCACCGTTTCTGTCCGTTCCGAGCGTATTCCGACGGCTGGATGTCCGCCCGGAGTCAGTGATTTCCCGGCCCCAAGCTGACAGTCAGGCAAAAGTTGCCTCGAAAAGAGGGCGACACGCAAACCTAGTCCTCTTTGAGACACTGTCCCTCTCCGCAGGCCTCCATTTCCGCCTATTCTGCGTGCGTTCCGACGGTCGGAGGTCCGCCCGGAACCCGGGATTTCCCGGCCCCAAGCTGACTGTCGGGCAAAAGTTGCCTCGAGAAGAGGGCGACACGCAAATGTAGTCCTCTTTGAGACGCTGTCCCTCTGCGCAGGCCTCCTTTTCTGCACGTTCCGAGAGCGTTCCGACGGTCGGAGGCCCGCCCAATGCCACCATTTCCCATTCCCACCCTGACAGAGGGGCCAAAGTTTTCTCGAAAAGAGGGCGACGCACGCGCACCAAGCCCACTTTGAGACGCGGTCCCACTGCGCAGGCCTCCATTTCTGCCCATTCCGACCGTGTCCCAACGGTCGGAGGCCTGCCCGGAGTCAGTGATTTCCCAGCCGCGCACTGACAGAGGGGCAAATGTTGCCTCGAAAAGAGGGCGACGTGCGAACGTAGTCCTCTTTGAGACGCTGTCCCTCTGCGCATACCTCCGTTTCTGCACGTTCGGAGCGCGTTCCGATGGTTGGAGGCCCGCCTGAAGGCCGCGATTTCCTGGCCCCACCCTAACAGAGGGGCAAAAGTTGCCTCGAAAAGAGGGCGACGCGCGCACTTAGTCCTTTTGTAGACGCTGTCCCTCCACGCAGGCCTCCTTTTCCGCCCGTTCCGAGCGCATATCAACGGTCGGAGGCCCGCCCGGAAGCCGCTATTTTCCGTTTCCACGATGACAGAGGGGCAAAAATTGCCCCGAAAAAGGGCGTCGCAAGCGCACCAAGTCCTCTTTGAGACGCTGTCCCTCCACGCAGGGCTCCGTTTCTGCCCGTTCCGAGTGCGTCCCAACGGTCGGAGGCCTGCCCGGAGTCAGTGATTTCCCAGCCCCACGTTGACTGTGGGGCAAAAGTTGCCTCGAAATGAGGGCGACACGCGAACGTAGTCCTCTTTGAGATACTGTCCCTCTGTGCAGGCCTCCGTTTCTGCATGTTCCGAGCACGTTCCGATGGTCGGAGGCCCGTCCGAAGGCCGCGATTTCCCGGCCCCACCCTGACAGTGGGGCAAAAGTTGCCTCGAAAAGAGGGCGACGCACGCACTTAGTCCTGTTGTAGACGCTGTCCCTCCACGCAGGCCTCCGTTTCCGCCCGTTCTGACCGTGTTCCGAGGGTAGGAGGCCCACCCGGAGCCTGGGATTTCCTGGCCCAACGCTGACAGAGGACCAAAGTTACCCCGAAAACAGGGCGATGCACGCGCACGAAGTCATCTTTGAGAAGATGTCCCTCCATGCAGGCCTCTGTTTCTGCCCGTTCCGAGCGTGTTCCGACGGTAGGAGGCCCGCCCGGAGTCAGTTATTTCCCGGGCCCACCCTTACAGAGGGGCAAAATTTGCCTCAAAAAGAGGACGACCCGGACACAACTAATACTCTTTGAGACGCTGTCCCATGGCCTCCGTTTCCGCCCATTCTGAGCTCGTTTCTTCATAGGGAGGCCCGTCCGGTGCTGGGATTTCCCAGCTCCACCATGACAGCGGGGCAAAAGTTGTCCCGAAAAATGGCGACACGCGCGCACCTAGTCCTCTTTCAGACGCTGTCCCTCCGGGTAGGCCTCCATTTCTGCCCGTTCCGAGCTGGTTCCTGCAGTCGGAAGCATACCCGGAGGCCGCGATTTCCTGTCCCCACCCTGACAGAGGGCCGAAATTTTCCTGAAAATAGGGTCACACGTACTCACCTAGTCCTCTTTGAGAAGCTGTCCCTCAAAGTAGGCCTGCATTTCCGCCCGTTCTGGGCGCGTTCTGGGCCCGCCCGGCTACCAGGTTTTCCCAGCCCCACCCTGGCAGAGGGGCAAAAGTTGCCTGGAAAAAAGGGCGACGCGCGCACCTAATCCTGTTGTAAACACTGTCCCTCTACGCAGGCCTCCGTTTCCGCCCGTTTCGAGCGCGTTTCGACGGTCGGAGGCATGCCCGGAAGCTGCGATTTCCCGGCCCCACCCTGACAGAGGGGCAAAAATTGAATCGAAAAGAGGGCGACGCATGCACTTACTCCTGTTGTAGACGCTGTCCCTCCACGCAGGCCTCCGTTTCTGCCCGTTCCAAGCGCGTTCCGACGGTAGGAGGCCCGCCCAAAGGCCTGGTTTGTCCGGCTCCACGCTGACAGAGAGGCAAAGGTTTCCTGAAAAGAGGGCAACACGGACACACCTAGTCCTCTTTGAGAAGCTGTCCCTCCGCACAGGCCTCCATTTCTGCCTGTCCCTAGTGCTTCCTGCAGTTGGAGGCCCACCCGGAGGCCGCGATTTCCTGGCCTCACCCTGATAGAGGTCCAAAAGTTGCCTGAAAAGAGGGCGACACGGACACACCTAATCCTCTTTCAGACGCTGTCTCTCCGCGCTGGCCTCCGTCTCTGCCCCTCCTGAGCGCTTCCTACAGTCGGAGGCCCGCCCGGAGCCCGGGATTTACCGGCCCCATGCTGACAGAGGGGCGAAAGTTGTCCCGAAAAAAGGGCGACACGTGCGCACCTCGTCCTTTTGAGACGCTGTCCCTCCGCTCAGGCCTCCGTTTCCGGACGTTCCGAGCACATTCCAACAATCGGAGGCCCCCCTGGAGGCCGGGATTACCCGGATCCACCGCGAGAGATGGGCAAAAGTTGCCTTGATAAAAGGGTGACGCACGCACGTAGTCCTCTTATGACATTGTCCCTTCACGTAGAGCTTGTTAATGCCCATTCCAATCGCGTTACTATTGTCGGAGGCCCGCCCGGACGCCGCGATTTCCCGGCCCCACCTTTACAGACTCCCAAAAGCTGCCGGAAAAGAGGGCGACACGGACACACCTAGCCCTCTTTGAGACGCTGTCCCTCCACGGAGGTCTCCGTTTCCACTGCTTCCGAGTGCGTTCCGACGGGCGTATTCCTTCTGGAGGCCAGCATTTCCCGCCTCCATTGTGACAGAGGGGCAAAAGTTGCCTCGAAAAGATGGCGACGCACGAACGTAGACCTCTTTGAGAAGCTGTCCCTCTGCGCAGGCCTCCGTTTCTGCCTGTCCCGAGCGCTTCCTACAGTCGGAGGCCCGCCCGGAGGCCGCGAATTCCCTTCCCCACCCTGATAGAGGGGCAAAAGTTATCCTGAAACAGGGCAACGCAGACACACCTAGTGCTCTTTGAGAAGCTGTCCCTCTGCTCAGGCCTCCGTTTCCAACCGTTCCGAGCACGTTCCCACAGACGTAGGCCTGCCCGGAGGCCGGGATTTCCCAGCTCCACCACGAAAGTGGGGCAAAAGTTTTCCCGAAATTAGAGCGACACGCGCGCACCTAGTCCTGTTTGAGACGCTGTCCCTCCGCGTAGGCCTCCGTTTCTGCCTGTTCCGAGCTCGTTCCTGCAGTCAGATGCATGCCCGGAGGCCGCGATTTCCTGACCACACCCTGTCAGAGGGCCTAAAATTTCCTGAAAAGAGGGCGACTCGCACTCACCTAGTCCTTTTTGGGAAGCTGTCCCTCCATGCAGGCGTCCATTTCCGCACGTTCCGGGCGCGTCCCGACGGTCGGAGGCCCGCCGGAAGACCTGAATTTCCCAGCCCCACGCTGGCAGAGGGGCAAAAGTTGCCAAGAAAAAAGGGCGACACACGAACCTAATCCTGTTGTAGACGCTGTCCCTCCGCGCAGGCCTCCGTTTCTGCTCGTTCCGAGCGCGTTCCGACAGTCGGAGGCCCGCCCGGAAGCCGCGATTTCCCGGCTCCACGATGACAGAGGGGCAAAAGTTGCCCCGAAAAAAGGGAGACACGCGCGCACCTAGTCCTCTTTGAGAAACTGTTCCTCCGCGCGTGCCTCGATTTCCGCCCCTTCCGAGTGCATTCCATCGGTCCTAGGCCCGTCTGCAGGCCAGGATTTCCCGGCCCCACCGTGAGAGAGGGGAAAAATATTCCTCGAAAATAGGTCGGCGCTCGCATGTAGTCCTCTTTGAGACGCTATCCCTCCGCGCAAGCCTCCGTTTCTGCCCGTTCCGAGCGCGAACGTACAGTCGGAGGCCCCCCGGAGGCCTGGATTTCCCGGCCCCACCCTGACAGAGGGGCAAAAGTTGCCTCGAAAAGAGGGCGACGCGTGCACTTAGTCCTCCTTGAGACGCTGTCCCTCTGCGTAGGCCTCCATTTCTGCCCAATCTGAGCGCATTCTGACGGTTGGAGGCCCGCCCGAAAACCGGGATTTCCCAGCCCCACGCTTACAGAGGGACAAAAGTTTCCCCGAAAACAGGGCGACACGCGCACGTAGTCCTCTTTGAGACGCTGTCCCTCCACGCAGGCCTGCGTTTCTGCCCATTGTAATCACATTCTGACGATCGGAGGCCTGCCCGGAGGCCGCGATTTCCTGGCCCCACCCAGACAGAGGGGCAAAAGTTACCCCGAAGACAGGGCGACACGTGCGCTCCTAGTCCTCTGTGAGATGTTGTCCCTCCGCGCAGGCCTCCGTTTCTGCGCTTTCCAGTGCGTTTCGACGGTCGGAGGCCCGCCTGGAGGCTGCGATTTCCCGGCCCCACCCTGATAGAAGGGCAAAAGTTGCCTCGAAAAGAGGTCCACGGGCACGAGTAGTCCTCTTTGAGATGCTGTCCCTCTGCGCAGGCCTCCATTTCTGCCCGTTCCGAGTGCGTTCCGACGGTCGGAGGCTTGCCCGGAGCCCGAGATTTCCCGGCCCCATGCCGACAGAGGGGCAAAAGTAATCCCGAAAACAGGGAGACGCACACACACCAAGTCCTCTTTGAAACGCTGTCCCTCCACGCAGGCACTGTTGCTGCCCGTTCCGAGCGCGTTCCAACGGTTGGAGGTCAGCCCAGAGTCAGTGATTTCCCGGCCCCACGCTGACAGTGGGGCAAAAGTTGCCTCAAAAAGAGGGCGACACGCGAACGTACTCCTCTTTGAGACGCTGTCCCTCTGCGCAGGTCTCTGTTTCTGCACGTTCCGAGTGCGGTCCAATGGTCGGAGGCCCGCCCGAAGACCGGGATTTCTGAGCCCCATGCTGAGGGAGGGGCAAAAGTTGCCCCGAAAAGAGGGCAACAAGGGCACGTAGTCCTCTTCGAGACACTGTCCCGCCACGCAGGCCTCCGTTTCTGCCCGTTCCGAGCGCTTTCCAACAGTCGGAGTCCCGCCCGGAGACAGTGATTTCCCGGCCCCACGCTGGCAGAGGGGCAAAACTTGACTCGAAAAGAGGACGACGCGGACACACCTAGTCCTCTTTGAGACGCTGTCCATCCAGGCAGGACTCAGTTTCCGCCTGTATTGAGCGCGTTCCTATCGTCGGAGGCCATTCGGAGGCCAAGGTTTCCCGGCCCCACCCTAACAGAGGGGCAGAAGTTATCCCGAAAAAGAGCAACGCACACGCACCAAGTCCTCTTTGTTACGATGTCCCTCCACGCAGGCCTCCATTTCTGCCCTTTCCAAGCGTGTTCCGCTGGTCGGAGGCCCGGCAGGTGGCCGAGGATTCCCGGCCACACCCTGTCAAAGGGGCAAAAGCTATCCTGAGAAAGGGCGCCGCGGACACACCTAGTCCTCTTTGAGACTCTGTCCTTCCATGCAGGCCTCCGTTTCTGACCGTACCGAGCGCATTCCGACCGTCGGAGGCCCGCCCAAAGGCCAGGATTTCCCAGCCCCACGCTGACAGAGAGGCAAAAGTTTCCTGAAAAGAGGGCAACCCGGACACACCTAGTTCTCTTTGAGAAGCTGTTCCTCTGCGCAGGCCTCCATTTCCGCCCATTCCGAGCTCGTTCCCTCAGACGGAGGCGCGTCCGGTGCTGGGATTTCCCTGCTCCACCATGACAGAGGGGCGAAAGTTGTCCCAAAAAAAGGGCGACACACGCGCACCTAGTCCTCTTTAAGACGCTGTCCCTCCGTGTGGGCCTCCATTTCTGCCCGTTCCGAGCTCGTTCCTGCTTTCGGAAGCATGCTCGGAGGCCGCGATTTCCTGGCCCCACCCTGACAGAGGGCCAAAAGTTTCCTGAAAAGAGGGCCACAAGGACTCACACAGTCCTCTTTGAGACGCTGTCCTTCCACGCAGGCCCTCGTTTCCGCCCTCTCCGAGCGCATACCGATGGTCGGAGGCCCGCCCACAGGCGGGGATTTCCCAGCCCCAAGCTGACAGAAGGGCAAAAGTAATCCCGAAAACAGGGCAACGCACACGCACCAAGTCCTCTTTGAGACGCTGTCAATCCACGCAGGCCACTGTTTCTGCCCGTTCCAAACGCGTTCCGACGGTCCGAGGTCCGCCCGGAGTCAGTGATTTGCCGGCCCTACGGTGACAGTGGGGCAAAAGTTGCCTCGAAAAGAGGGCGATGTGCGCACTTAGTCCTCTTTGATACGCTGTCCTTCTGCGCATGCCTCCGTTTCTGGCCGTTCCGGGCCACTTCCGACGGTCGGAAGCCCGCCCGAAGACTGGGATTTCCCGGCTTCACGCTGTGAGAGAAGCAAAAGTTGCCCCGAAATAAGGGCGACACGCGCGCGCACCTAGTCCTCTTTGAGAAACTGTCCCTGCGCGCAGGCCTTGGTTTCCGCACCTTCCGAGCGCGTTCCGACGAGCGTAGGCCCGTCTGCAGGCCAGGATTTCCCGGCCCCATCCTGACAGAGGGGCAAAAGTTATCCCGAATAGGGCGACGCGGACACATCTAGTTCTCTTTGAGACGCTGTCCCTCCACGCAGGCCCCCATTTCTGCCCGTACCGAGCGCATTCCGACGGTCAGAGGCCCACCAAAAGGCCAGGATTTCCCAGCTGCACCATGACAGAGGGGAAAAAGTATTGCCGAAAAAAGGGCAACACGCCCGCACAGAGTCATCTATGAGATGCTCTCCCTCCGCGTAGGCCTCCGTTTCCGCCCGTTCCGAATGCGTTCCGACGGTCGGAGGCCTGCCCAGAGCCCGGGATTTCCCGGCCCCACACTGACAGTGTGGCAAAAGTTACCCCGAAACAGGGCGATGCGCGCGCTCATAGTCCTCTTTGAGACGCAGTTCCTCTGCGCAGGCCTCCATTTCCGCCCGTTCCGAGCGCGTTTCGACAGTTGGAGGCCCGCCCGGAAGCTGCGATTTCCCAGCTCCACGATGACAGAAGAAGAAAAGTTGCCCCGAAAAAAGGACGACGAGCGCGCACCTAGTCCTCTTTGAGAAACTGTCCCTCCGCTCAGGCCTCGGTTTCTGCCCCTTCCGAGCGCGTTCCTTCGATCGAAGGCCCGTCTGCAGGCCAGGATTTCATGGCTGCACCGTGACAGAGAGGAAAATGTTTCCTCGATACGAAGGCGACGAGTGCCCGTAGTCCTCTTTGAGACGCTGTCCCTCCACGCAGCTCTCCGTTTCCTCCCGTTCCGAGCGCGAACCTACAGTCGGAGGCTCACACGGAGCCCGGGATTATCCGGCCCCATGCTGACAGAGCGGGAAAAGTAATCCCGAAAACAGGGTGACGCACGTGCACCAATTCCTCTTTGAGAAGCAGTCCCTCCACGCAGGCCTCCGTTTCCGGCGTTCCGAGCACGTTTTAACGGTCGGAGGCCCGCCCGGAAGCCACGATTTCCCGGCCCCATGCTGACAGAGGGGCAAAAGTTACCCGAAAACAGGGCGACGCGCTCACGTAGTCCTCTTTGCGACCCTGTCCCTCCGCGCAGGCTTCCGTTTTTGCCTGTTCCAGGTGCGTTCCGAAGATCGGAGGCCTGCCCGAAGACCGGGATTTCCCGTCCACACCCTGACAGAGGGGCAAAATTTGCCTCGAAAAGAGGGCGACGCGCGCACTTAATCCTCTCTGAGACGCTTGCCCTCTACACAGGCCTCCGTTTCTGCCTGTTCCAAGCGCGTTCCGACGATCGGAGGCCTGCCCGAAAACCGGGATTTCCCGGTGCCACCCTGACAGAGGGGCAAAAGCTGCCCCGAAAATAGGACAACGCGGACACACCCAGTCCTCTTTGAGACGCTGTCCCTCCAGGCAGGGCTCCGTTTCCACCTGTATCGAGCGCGTTCCTAAGGTTGGAGGCCCGCCCAGGGGCCGCGATTTCCCGGCCTCACCCTGACAGAGGGGCAAAAGTTATCCCGAAAAGGGCGACGCGGACACACCGAGTCCTCTTTGAGACGCTGTCCCTCCACGCAGACCCCCATTTCTGCCCATTCATACCTCGTTGCTGCAGTTGGAATCATGCCCGGAGGCAGTGATTTCCTAGCCCCACGTGAGAGAGGGCCAAAAGTTTCCTGAAAAGCAGGTGACACGCACTCACCTAGTCCTCTTTGGGAAGCTGTCCCTCCACGCAGGCCTCCATTTCTGCCCGTTCCGGGCGCATTCCGAAGGTCGGAGGCCTGCCCGGAGACATAGATTTCCCAGCCCCACCCAGGCAGAGGGACATAAGTTGCCCGGAAAAAAGGGCGACACGGGCACCTAATCCTGTTGTAGACGCTGTCCCTCCAGGTAGGCCTCTGTTTCTGCACGTTCCGAGCGCGTTCCGACGGTTGAAGGCCCGCCCGGAGGCTGCGATTTCCCGGCCACACGCTGACAGAGTGGCAACAGTTTCCTGAAACGAGGGCGACGCGTAAATACCTAGTACTCATTTAGAGGCTATCCTTCAGCGTAGGCCTCCGTTTCCACCCATTCCGAGCGCGTTCCGGTGGTCGGAGGCCCGCCCGGAGGGCGGAATTTCACGCTCCACCATGACAGAGGGGCAAAAGTTGCCACGAAAAAGGGCGACGCGTGTGCACCTAGTCCTCTTTGATACGCTGTCCCTCCGTGCAGGCCTCTGTTTCTGCCCGTTCCGAGCTCGTTACTGCTGTCGGAAGCATGCCCAGAGGCCGCGATTTCCTGGCCCCACCCACACAGAGGGCCAAAAAATTTTCTGAAAAGAGGGTGACACGCACTCACCTAGTCCTCTTTGAGAAGCTGTCCCTCTGCACAGGCCTCCGTTTCCGCCCGTTCCAATCGCGAACCTACAGCCAGAGGCCCGCCCGGAGCCCAGGATTTCCCAGCCCCATGCTGACAGAGGGGCAAATGTTGCCTCGAAAAGAGGGCGACGCGCGAACGTAGTCCTCTTTGATACGCTGTCCCGCTGCCGAGGCCTCCTTTTCTGCACGTTCCGAGCGCATTCCGACGGTCGGAGGCCTGCCCGAAGTCCGCGATTTCCCGGCCCCACCCTGACAGAGGGGCAGAAATTGTCTCGAAAAGAGGGCGACGCACGCACTTAGTCCTCTTTGAGTCGCTGTCCCTCTGCTCAGGCCTCCGTTTCTGCCCGTTCCGAGCGCTTTCCGACGGTTGGAGGCACGCCTGAAAACCGGGATTTCCCGGCCCCACGCTGACAGAGGGGCAAAATTTACCCGGATTAAGGGCGACGCGTGGAACTAATCCTGTTGTAGACGCTGTCGCTCCACACAGGCCTCCGTTTCCGGCGTTCCGAGTGCTTTTCGACGGTCGGACGCCCGCCCGGAAGCCGCGATTTCCCGTCTCCATGATGACAGAGGGGCAAAAGTTGCCCCGAAATACGGGCGACGCACGTGCACCTAGTCCTCCTTTAGAAACTGTCCCTCCGCGCAGTCCTCGGTTTGTGCCCCTTCCGAGCGCGGTCCGTCGGTCATAGGCCCGTCTCCAGGCCAGGATTTCCCGGCTCCACCGTTACAGAGGGGTAAAAGGTGCCTCGAAAAGAGGGCGACGCGGGCACCTAGTCCTCTTTGAGACGCTGTCCCTCTGCGCAGGCCTCCGTTTCCGCCCGTTTCGAGCTCGAACCTACAGTCGAAGGCCCCCCAGGAGGCCGGGATTTCCCGGCTCCACCGTGATGGATGGGCAAAAGTTGCCTGGAAAAGAGGGCAACGGGCGCGCATAGTCCTCTTTGAGACGCTGTCCCTCTGCGCAGGCCTCCATTTCTGCCCGCTCCGAGCCACTTCTGACGGTCGGAGGCCCGCCCGAAGACCTGGATTTCCCGGCCCCACGCTGAGAGAGGAGCAAAAGATGCCCCGAAAAGAGGGCAACGAGTGCACCTAGTCATTTTTGAGACGCTGTCCCTCTGCGCAGGCCTCCGTTTCTGCCCGTTCCGAGTGCATTACTACGGTCGGAGGCCCGTCCGGAGACCTAGATTCCCCAGCCCCACCCTGGCAGAGGGGCAAAAGTTGCCCGGAAAAAAGGGCAACGTGCGAACCTAATCCTGTTGTAAACGCTTTCCCTCTACGCAGGCCTCTGTTTCTGCCCGCCCCGAGCGCTTCCTACAATCGGAGACCCGCCCGGAGGCAGCGATTTCCTGGCCCCACTCTGACAGAGGGGCAAAAGTTACCCCAAAGACAGGGCGATGCGCATGCACTTAATCCTCTTTGAGCCGCTGTCCCTGCGCGCAGGCCTCCCTTTCCGCCCGTCCAAGCGCGTTCCGACGGTCTGAGGCCCGCCTGGAAGCCACGATTTGCCGGCCACACCCTGACAGAGGGGCAAAAGTTATCCCGAAAAGGGCGACGCGGACACACCTAGTCCTCTTTGAGACGCTGTCCCTCCACGCAGGCCCCCGTTACTGCCCGTACCGAGAGCATTCCGACGGTCGGAGGCCCACCAAAAGGCCAGGATTTCCAGGCACCACGCTGACAGAGGGGCAAAAGTTTCCTGAAAAGAAGACAACACGGACACACCTAATCCTCTTTGAGAAGCTGCCCCTCTGCGCAGGCCTCCGTTTCCGCCCTTTCCGAGCTCGTTCCAATGGTCGGAGGCCCGCCCGGGTGCTGGGATTTCCCAGCTCCACCATGACAGAGGAGCAAAAGTTGTCCCAAAAAAGGGCGACAAGCGCGAACCAAGTCCTCTTTGTGATGCTGTCCCTCCGCATAGGCCTCCGTTTCTGCCCATTCGTAGCTCGTTCCTGCAGTCGGAATCATGCCCGGAGGCCGTGATTTCCTGGCCCCACCCTGACAGAGGGCCAAAAGTTGCCTGAAAAGAGGGCGACGCCCGCACGTAGTCCTATTTGGGACGCTGTCCCACCTAGCAGGCCCCCGTTTCTGCCCGTTCCGAGCGCATTCCGATGGTCGGAGGCCCGCCAAAAGGCCATGATTTCCCGGCACCACGCTGACAGAAAGGCTAAAGTTTCCTGAAAAGAAGGCAACACGGACACACCTAGTCCTCTTTGAGAAGCTGTCCCTGTGTGCAGGCCTCCCTTTCGGCCCTTTCCGAGCTCGTTCCAACGGTCTGAGGCCGGCCCGGAGGCCGCGATTTCCCAGCTCCACCATGACAGAGGGGCAAATGTTGACCCGAAAAAAGTGCGACACGCGCGCACCTTGTCATCTTTGAG
>NW_025335895.1:42125-47961 GCF_004798865.1 Varanus komodoensis
TTTCCCCAGGCCTCCATTTCCGCCCGTTACGAGCGCGTTGCGACGGTCAGAGGCCCGCCCGGAGGCAGGGATTTCCCGGCCCCACGCCGACAGAGGGGCAAAATTTGCCCCGAAAAGAGGATTATGTGGACACACCTAGTCCTCTTTGAGACGCTGTCCTTCCACGCAGGACTCAGTTTCCGCCTGTTCTGAAAACGTTGCGAAGATCGGAGGCCTGCCCGGGGACAGGGATTTCACGGCTCCCTCCCTGAAAGAGGGGCAAAAGTTTCCCCGAAAAGTTGGCGACGCGGCCGCACGTAGTCCTCTTTGAGACACCGTCCTTCCTGGCAGGCCTCAGTTTCTGCCTATTCCGAGAGTGTTCCTACAGTCGGAGACCCGCCTGGAAGCCGCGAATTCCCGGCCCCACCCTGACAGACTGCCAAAAGTTGCCAGAGAAGAGGGAGACACGGAAACACCTATTCCTCTTTGAGACGCTGTCCCTCCACCCAGGCCTTCGTTTCCGCCCCTCCGAGTGTGTTCCGACGGTCGGAGGCCCGCCCGAAGACCGGGATTTCCCAGCTCCACGCTGAGAGAGGGGCAAAAGTTGCCCCGAAAAGAGGGCGACACACGCGCACCAAGTCCTATTTTAGACACAGTCCCTCCATGCAGGCCTCGGTTTCCGCACCTTCCGAGCACGTTCTGATGGGCGTAGGCCCATCTGCAGGCCTGGATTTCCAGCCCCATCCTGACAGAGGGGCAAAAGTTATCCCGAAAAGGGTGACGCGGACACACCTAGTCCTCTTTGAGACGCTGTCCCTCAGTGCAGGCCCCCGTTTCCTCCCGTACCGAGCGCATTGCGATGGTCGGAGGCACGCCAAAAGGCCAGGATTTCCCAGCACCACCATGACAGAGGGGCAAAAGTTCTCCCGAAAAAAGGGCGACACGCCCGTACCTAGTCCTCTTTGAGATGCTGTCCCTCCGCGTAGGCCTCCGTTTCCGCCCGTTCCGAGCGCGTTCCGACGGTAGGAGGCCTGCCCGGAAGCCCCGATTTCCCGGCTCCACGATGACAGAGAGGCTAAAGTTGCCTTGGAAAGAGGGCGACAAGCACACATAGTCCTTTTCAGATGCTGTCCTTCCACGCAGGCCTCCATTTCCGCCCGTTTTCAGCGCATTCCGACGGTCGGAGGGCTGCCCGGAGCCCGGAATTTCCCGGCCCCACACTGACAGAGTGGCAAATGTTTCCCCGAAAACAGGGCGACGTGCGCGCACCTAGTCCTCTTTAGACGTTGTCCCTCCAAGCAGGCCTCCATTTCCGCCCGTTTTGAGCGCATTCCGACTTTCAGAAGCCCGCCAGGAGGCAGGGATTTCCCGGCCCAAACCGGACAGAGGGGCAAAAGTTGCCTTGAATAGAGGGCGATGCCCGCACGTAGTCCTCTTTGAGAGGCTGTCCCTCCCCGCAGGCCCCCGTTTCCGCCCGTTCCGAGCGCATTCCAACGGTCGTAGGTCCGCCAAAAGGCCATGAATTCCCGGCACCACGCTGACAGAGAGGCAAAAATTTCCTGAAAAGAAGGCAACACGGACACACCTAGTCCTCTTTGAGAAGCTGTCCCTCCACGTAGGCTTTCATTTCTGCCCATTCCGAGTTCGTTCCTGTAGTCGGAGGCCCGCCCGGAAGCTGCGATTTCCCAGCTCTACGATGACAGAGGAGCACAAGTTGCCCCGAAAAAAGGGCGACGCGCGCGCACCTAGTCCTCTTTGAGAAACTGTTCCTCCGTGCAGGCCCTGGTTTCCGCCCCGTCCTAGCGCATTCCGTCGGTTGTAGGAGCGTCTGCAGGCCAGCATTTCACGGCTCCACCGTGACAGAGGGGAAAAAGTTTACTCGAAGAGAGGGCGATGCGCGCACGTAGTTCTCTTTGAGAGGCTGTCCCTCCGGGCAGGCCTCCGTTTCCGCCCGTTCCAAGTGGGAACCTACAGTCGGAGGCCCGCGCGCAGGCCACGATTTCCCTGTCCCACGCTGACAGAGGGGCAAAAGTTACCATGAAAACAGGGCGACGCGCATCACCTAGAACTCTTTGAAATGTTCTCCCTTCACGCAGGCCTCGGTTACCACCCGTTCCAAGTGCGTTCCGAAGGTCAGAGGCCTGCCCGGAGGCCGGGATTTCCCAGCCCCATGCTGACAGAGGGGCAAAAATTACCCCGAAAACAGGGCGACGCACGCGCACCAAGTCCACTTTGAGACGCTGTCCCTCCGCGCAGGTCTCCATTTCCGCCCGTTCCGAATGCGAACCTACCGTCGGAGGCCCGCCCGGAGTCAGTGATTTCCCGGCCCCACGCTGACAAAGGGGCAAAATTTGCCTCGAAAAGAGGGCGACGCGCGAACGTTGTCCTCTATGAGACGCTGACCCTCTCGGCAGGGCTCCTTTTCTGCCCGTCCCGAGCGCTTCCTGCAGTCAGAGGCCTGCCCAGAGGCAGCGATTTCCCGGCTCCACCCTGACAGAGGGCCAAGAGTTGCATGAAAAGAGGGCGACACGGACACACCTAGTCCTCTTTGAGAAGCTGCCCCTCCGCGCATACATCCGTTTCCAACCGTTCCGATCGCGTTCCGACGATCGGAGGCCCACCCGGAGACCGCGATTTCCTGGACCCACCCTGACAGAGGGGCAAAAGTTACCCCGAAAACAGGGCGACGCGCCCGCACCTAGACCTCTTTGAGCCGCTGTCCCTGCGCGCAGGCCTCCATTTCCACCGTTCCAAGCTCGTTCCTGCAGTCGGAAGCATGCCCGGAGGCCGCGATTTCCTGGACACACCCTGACAGAGGGCCAAAAGTTTCCTGAAAAGAGGGCCACACGCACTCACCTAGTCCTCTTTGAGAAGCTGTCCCACATGCAGGCCTCCATTTCTGCCTGTTCCGGGCTCGTTCTGATGGTCGGAGTCCCATCCGGAGACCTGGATTTCCCAGCCCCAACCTGGCAGAGGGGCAAAAGATGCCCGGAAAAAAGGGCGACGCGCACCTAATCCTGTTGTAAACGCTGTCCCTCCATGCAGGACTCCTTTTCCGCCCATTCCAAGCGCGTTTCGACGGTTGGAGGCCCGCCCTGAACCCGCGATTTCCTGGCTCCCCGATGAGAGATGGGCAAAAGTTGCCCCGAAAAAAGGGCGACGGGCACGCCTAGTCCTCTTTGAGACTCTGCCCCTCTGCGCAGGCCTCCGTTTCTGCCCATTCTGAGTGCGAACCTACAGTCGGAGTCCCGCCCGGAGCCTGGGATTTCCCGGCCCCATGCTTACAGAGGGGCAAATGTAATCCCGAAAACAGGGTGACGCACGCGCATCAAGTCCTCTTTGAGACGCTGTCCCTCCACGCAGGCCTCCGTTTCTGCCCGTTCCGAGTGCGTTCCGACGGTCGGAGGCCCGCCCGGAGCCTGGGATTTCCCGGCCCCATGCTGACAGAGGGGCAAAAATTACCCCGAAAACAGGGCGACGCACGCGCACCAAGTCCACTTTGAGACGCTGTCCCTCCGCGCAGGTGTCCGTTTCCGCCCGTTCCGAATGCGAACCTACCGTCGGAGGCCCGCCCGGAGTCAGTGATTTCCCGGCCCCACGCTGAAAAAAGGGCAAAATTTGCCTCGAAAAGAGGGCGACGCGCGAACGTAGTCCTCTATGAGACGCTGACCCTCTCGGCAGGGCTCCTTTTCTGCCCGTCCCGAGCGCTTCCTGCAGTCAGAGGCCTGCCCAGAGGCCGCGATTTCCCAGCTCCACCCTGACAGAGGGCCAAGAGTTGCATGAAAAGAGGGCGACACGGACAAACCTAGTCCTCTTTGAGAAGCTGCCGCTCCGCGCATACCTCCGTTTCCAACTGTTCCGATCGCGTTCCGACGATCGGAGGCCCTTCGGAGGCACAGGTTTCCCGGCCCCAGCCTTACAGAGGGGCAAAAGTTATCCCGAAAAAGGGGGACGCAGACACACCCAGTCATCTTTGAGACGCTGTCCCTCCACGGAGGCCACTGTTATTGCCCGTTCCGAGCCACTTACGACAGTCGGAGGCCCCCAGAAGACCGGGATTTTCCGGCCCCACGCTGAGAGAGGGGCAAAAGTTCCCTCGAATGAGGGCGATGCGCGCACTTAGTCTTGTTCTAGCTCCTGTCCCTCCGCGCAGAACTCCGTTTCCACCAGTTCCGAGCACGAACCTACAGTCAGAGCCCCGCCCGGAGCCCGGGATTTCCCGGCCCCATGATGACAGAGGGGCAAATGTAATCCCGAAAACAGGGCAACGCACGCGCACCAAGTCCTCTTTGAGACGCTGCCCCTCCACGCAGGCCTACATTTCTGCCCGTTCCGAACGCGTCCCAATGGTCGGAGGCCTGCCCGGAGTCAGTGATTTCCCGGCCCCACGCTGACAGAGGGGCAAATGTTGCCTCGAAAAGAGGGCGACGCGCGAACGCAGTCCTCTTTGAGACGCTGTCCCTCTGCGCAGGCCTCCTTTTCTGTGTGTTCCGAGCGCGTTCCGATGGATGGAGGCTTGCCCAAAGGCCGCGATTTCCCGGCCCCACCCTGAGAGAGGGGCAAAAGTTACCCGGACTAAGGGCGACGCACGCAGCTAATCCTGTTGTAAATGCTGTCCCTCCACGCAGGCCTCCGTTTTCAGTGTTCCGAGCGCTTTTCGACGGTCAGAGGACCGCCCGGAAGCCACGATTTTCCGTCTCCACGATGACGGATGGGCAAAAGTTGCCCCGAAAAAAGGGCGACGCACGCGCACCTAGTCCTCTTTGAGAAACTGTCCCTCCGCTCAGGCCTCGGTTTCCACCCCTTCCGAGCGCGTTCCCTCGGTCGTAGGCCCGTCTGCAGGCCAGGATTTCCTGGCTGCACCGTGAAAGAGGGGAAAAAGTTGTCCCGAAAAAAGGGCGACACGCGCGCACCTGGTCCTCTTTGAGACGCTGTCCTTCCACGCAGACCCTCGTTTCCACCCGTACCGAGCGCATTCCGACAGTCGGAGGCCCGCCCAAAGGCCAGGATTTCCCAGCGCCAGGCTGACAGAGAGGCAAAAGTTTCCTGAAAAGAAGGCCACACGGACACCACTAGCCTGTTTGAGAAGCTGTCCCTCCAAGCAGGCCTCCGTTTCTGCCCATTCCGAGCTCGTTCCCTCAGACGGAGGCCCACCCGGTGATGGGATTTCCCAGCTCCACCATGACAGCGGGGCAAAAGTTGTCCCGAAAAAAGGGCGACACGCGCGCACCAATTCCTCTTTCAGACGCTGTCCCTCCGTGTAGGCCTCCATTTCTGCCCGTTCCGAGCTCGTTCCTGTAGTCGGAAGCATGACCGGAAGCCGCGATTTCCTTTCCCCACCCTGACAGAGGGCCAAAAGTTACCTGAAAAGAGGGCCACACGGACTCACCTACTCCTCTTTGAGAAGCTGTCCCTCCAAGCAGGCCTCCATTTCCGCCCGTTCTGGGCGCGTTCCAACGGTTGGAGGCCCGCCCGGAGACCTGGATTTCCCAGCCCCACCCTGGCTGAGGGGCAAAAGTTGACCGGAAAAAAGGGCGACACGCACTCCTAATCCTGTTGTGAACGCTGTCCCTCTACGCAGGCCTCCATTTCCACCCGTTCCAAACGCATTTCGATGGTCAGAGGCCCGCCCGTAAGCTGCGATATCCCGGCTCAACGATGACAGACGGGCAAAAGTTGCCCCGAAAAAAGGGCGATGCACACGCACCAATTCCTCTTTGAGATGCTGTCCCTCCATGCAGGCCACTGTTTTTGCCCGTTCCGAACACTTTCCGACAGTCTGAGGTCCACCCGGAGTCAGTGATTACCCGGCCCCACGCTGACAGTGGGGCAAAAGTTGCCTAGAAAAGAGGGCGAC
>NW_025335896.1:0-32567 GCF_004798865.1 Varanus komodoensis
AAGAGGACTAGGTGTGTCCGCGTCACCCTCTTTTCGGGGCAACTTTTTCCCCTCTGTCAGTGTGGGGCCGGGAAATCACGGCCTCCGGGCGTACGTCCGACCGTCGGAACGCGTTCAGAACAAGCGGAAACAGAGGCCTGCGCCAAGGGCATTTTCTCCAAGAGGACTATGTGCGCGCGCTTTCCCTTGTTTTCGGGGCAACTTAAGCCCCACTGTCAGGGTAGGGCCGGGAATTCGCGGCCTCCGGAAGGGCCTCCGACCGTCGGAACGTGCTCGGAACGGGCGGATATGGAGGCCTGCGCGAGGGACCGCGTTCAAAGCATACTAGGTGTGTCAGAGTGGCCCTGTTTTTGGGGCAACTTTTGCCCCTCTGTCAGGGTGGAGCCGGGAAATCGCGGTCTCCGGGTCGTCCTCCGACCGTCGGAACGCGCTCGGAATGTGTGGAAACAGAGACGCGCGCTGAGGGACAGCATCTCTAAGAGGACAAGGTGCGCGCGTCACCTTCTTTTCGGGGCAACTTTTTCCCCTCTGTCAGGGTGGGGAAGGGAAATCGCGACCTCCGGGCGGGACTGCGACCTTAGGAATGCGCTCGGAACGGGTGCAAACGGAGGCCATCGCGGAAGGATAGCGTCTCAAATAGGACTAGGTGTGTCCGCGTCACCCTATTTTCGGGGAAACTTTTGGCCCTCTGTCAGGGTGAGGACGGGAAATCGCGGCCTCCGGGCGGTCCTCCGACCGTCGGAACGCGCTCGGAACAGGTGGAAACGGAGGCCTGTGCGGAGGGAGAGCGTCCGCAAGAGGACTAGGTGCGTGTGTCCCCCTGTTTTCGGGCCAACTTTTTCCCCTCTGTCCGACTGGGGCCGGGAAATCAGGGCCTCCGTGCGGACCTCCGAACGTCGGAACGTTCTCGGAATGGGCGGAAACGGAGGCCTGTGCGGACCGTCTAAAAGAGGACTAGTTGTGTCCGCATCACCCTCTTTTCGGGGCAACCCTTGCCCCACTGTCATGGTGGAACCGTAAAATCCCGGCCTCCGGGCGGGCCTCAGACCGTGGGAACGCGCATGGAATGGGCGGAAACGGATTTCCACGCGGAGGGACAGCGGCTCAAAAGGGACTAGGTGTGTCCGCGTCACCCTCTTATTGGGGAAACTTTTGAGCCTCTGTCAGGGCGGGGCCGGGAAATCCCGGCCTCCGGGCGGACCTCTGACCATCGGAACGTGCTCGGAACGGGCAGAAACAGAGGTCTGCGCGGAGGGACAGCGTCTCAAAGGGAACTAGGTGTGTCCGCATCACCCTCTTTTTGGGGAAACTTTTGGGCTTCTGTCAGGGTGGGGCCGGGAAATCGCGGCCCCTGGGCGGGCCTCCCACCGTCGGAACGCGCTCGGAATGGGTGTAAACGAAGGCCTGCGCGGAGGGACAGCGCCTCCAAGAGGACTAGGTGGACGCGCGTCACCCTGTTTTCTGGGCAATGTTTTCCCCACTGTCAGCGTGGGGCCGGGAGATCGTGGCATCCGGGCGGGCCTCCGACCGTCGGAATGCGCTCGTAACGGGCGGAAACGGAGGCCTGCGCGAAGAACAGTTTCTCAAAGAGGTGTAGGTGCGCACGCTTTGCCCTGTTTTCCTTGCATCTTTTGCCTCTCTGTCAGGATTGGGCCGGGAAATCCTGGCCTTCGGGCGGGCCTCCGACCCTCGTAACGCGCTCGGTATGGGCAGAAACGGATTTCTGCCTGGAGGGACAGCATCTCAAAGAGGACTATGTGTGTCCGCGTCACCCTCTTTTCGGGGCAGCCTTTGCCCCTCTGTCAGGGTGGGGTTGGGAAATCGCGGCCTCTGGGCGGGCGTCCGTCCGTCGGAACGCAGTCGGAACGGGTAGGAACGGATTTCTGCATGGAGGGACAGCGTCTCAAAGGGGACTATGTGTGTCTGCGTCACCCTCTTTTCAGGGCAACTTTTTCCCCGCTGTCAGGGTGGGGCCAGGAAATCGCGGCCTCCGAGCCGTCCTCCGACCATCGGAACGTGTTCGGAATGGGAAGAATCAGAGGCCTGCGCGGAGCGACAGCATCTCAAAGTGGACTATGTTTGTTCGGGTCACCCTCTTTTTGGGGAAACTTTTGGCCCTCTGTCAGGGTGCGGCCAGGAAATCGCGGCCTCTGGGCGGGCCTCCGACCATCGGATCGTACTCGGAATGGGTGGAAATGGAGGCGTGCACGAGGGACAGCGTCTCCAAGAGGTCTAGGTGCTCGCGCATCCCCCTGTTTTTGGGGCTAATTTTGCCCCTCTGTCAGCGTGGGCCCGGGAAATCTCGGCATCCGGGCAGGCCTCCGACCGTCGGAACGGGGGGAAGCGGAGGCCTGAGCGAACGACAGCGTCTCCAAGAGGACTAGCTGTGTGCATCGCCCTATTTTAAGGGAAACTTTTGCTCCTCTGTCATGGTGGAGGCGGGAAGTTGCACTCTCCGAGCGTGTCTCCGACTGTTGGAACACGCACAGAATGGGAGGAAACAGAGGCCTGCGCGAGGGACAGCGTCTCAAAGAGGACTAGGTGTGTCCGCGTCACCCTCTTTTCGGGGCAACTTTTGGCCATCTGTCATGGTGGGGTCGGGAAATCGCGGCCTCCTGGCGGGCCTCCAACCATCGGAACGTGCTTGGAACGGGCGGAAATGGAGGCCTGCACGAGGGACAGCGTCTCAAAAAGGTCTGGGTGTGTCCGCGTGGCCCTTTTTTCGGAGCAACTTTTGCCCCTCTGTCAGGGTGGAGCCAGGAAATCGCGGCCTCCGGGCAGTCCTCCGACCTTCGGAACGCGCTCAGAGTGGGTGGAAACGGAGGCATGCGCGGAGGGACAGCGTCTCCAAGAGGACTAGGTGCGCGCGCATCCCCCTGTTTTCGGGACAACGTTAGCCCCACAGTCAGCGTGGGACCGTGAAATCGCTGCCTCCGTGCAAGCCTCTAGCCGTCGGAACATTCTCGGAACGGGCAGAAACAGAGGCCTGGCGGAGGGACAGCGTCTAAAAGGGGACGAGGTGTGTCCTCGTCACCCTCTGTTTAGGGAAACATTTGGCCCTCTGTTAGCGTGGAGCCGGGAAATCGCAGCCTACGGGCGGGCCTCCGATCGTCGGAACGCGCTCGGAATGGGCAGAAACAGAGGCCTGCATGAGGGACAGCGTCTCAAAGAGGACGAGCTGTGTCCGTGTCGCCCTGTTTTCCGGGCAACTTTTGGCCCTCTGTTAGGGTGGAGCCTGGAAATCGCCGCATACGGGCGGGCCTCCGACCGTCAGAACGCGCTCGGAATGGGCAGAAACAGAGGCCTGCCAGGACGGACAGCGTCTCAAAGAGGACTAGGTGTGTCCGCGTCACCCTCTTTTCGGGGCACATTTTGCCCATCTGTCAGGCTGGGGTGGGAAATCGCGGCCTCCTGGCGGGATCTGACCGTCGGAACGCGCTTGGAATGGGTGGAAACGGAGGCCTGCGCGGAGGGACAACTTCTCAAGGAGGACTAGGCTTGTCCGCGTCGCCCTGAATTCGGGGCAACTTTTGCCCCTCTGTCACGGTGGGCCGGGAAATCGTGGTCTCCGGTCGGGCCTCCGACCATCAGAACGGGCTTGGAACGGGCGGAAACGGAGGCCTGCGTGGAGCGACAGCATGTGAAAGAGGACTTGGTGCGCGGGCGTCGACCTGTTTTCGGCCAAGTCTTTCCCATATGTCAGGGTGGGGCCGGGAAATCGCGGCCTCTGGGCTGGCCTCCGCTTATCGGAATGTGCTCGGTAAAGGCAGAAACAGAGGACTGCATGAGGGACAGCGTCTCAAAGAGGAATAGGTGTGCCCGCGTCGGCCCCTTTTCGGGGCAAGTCTTGCCCGTCTGTCAGGGTGGGGCCGGGAAGTTGCGGCCTCCGGGCGGGACGCCAACCGTCGGAACGCACTCGGAACGGGCGGAAACGGAGGCCTGGGTGGAGGGACAGCGTATCAAAGAGGACTAATTGTGTCCGCGTGGCCCTCTTTTCGGGGCTACTTTTGGCCCTCTGTCAGGGTGAGGCTGGGAAATCGCTGCATCCGGGCGGGCCTCCTACCGAAGGAAAGCGCTCGTAACTGGAGGAAATGGAGGCCTGCGGGGAGGGACAGCCTCTCAAAGAGGACTAAGTGCGCGTGAATCTCTCTTTGGCAGGGTGGAGGCGGGAAATCCCGGCTTCCGGGCAGGCTCCGACTTTCGGAACGCGCTCGGAACGGGAGGAAACGGAGGCCTGCGCGGAGGGACAGCTTCTCAAAGAAGACTAGGTGTGTCCCCGTCACCCTCTTTCGGGGCAAGTTTTGGCCCTCTGTCGTGGTGGGGCCGGGAAATCGTTGCCTCCGGGCGGTCCTCCAACCGTCGGAACGCGCTCAGAACGGGAGGAAACAGAGGCCTGCGCGAAGGACAGCTTCTCAAAGAGGACTCGGTGTGCGCGCTTCGCCCTGTTTTCCGGGCATCTGTTGCCTCTCTTTCAGGACAGGGCTGGGAAATCCTGGCCTTCGGGCGGGCCTCCGACCATCATTACGCGCTCGGCATGAGCAGAATTGGAAGCCTGCGTGGAGGGACAGCATCTCAAAGAGGACTATGTGTGTCCGCGTGGTCCTCTTTTCGGAGCAACTTTTGCCCCTCTGTCAGAGTGGGGCCGGGAAATCCCGGCCTCCGGGAGGGCCTCCGACCGTCGGAACGCACTCAGAACAGGCAGAAAACGAGGCCCGCGTGGAGCAACAGCGTCTCAAAGAGGAATAGGAGCGCGTGCATGGCCCCTTTTCAGGGCAACTTTTGCCCTTCTGTCTGGCTGGGGCCGGAAATCGCAGCCACCGGGCGGGCCACCAACTATTGGAACGTGCTCGGAATGGGCGGAAATGTACGCCTGCGCGGAGGGACAGCGTCTCAAAGATGACTAGGTGTGTCCGCGTCACCCTCCCTTTGGGGAAACTTTTGGGCCTCTGTCAGGGTGGGGCCGTGAATTCGCCACCTCCTGGCTGTCCTCCGACAGTCGGAACACGCTCATAACGGGCGGAAGCGGAGGCCTGCGCGGAGGAAAAGCGTCTCAAAGGGGACTAGGTGTGTCCGCGTCACCCTCTTTCTGGGGAAACTTTTGGGCCTCTGTCAGGGTGGGGCCGGGTAATAGCGCCCTCGGGCGGTCCTCCGACCAACGGAACGTACTCGGAACGGGCAGAAACAGAGGCCTGTGCAGAGGCACAACGTCTCAAAGGGGACTAGGTGTGTCCGCGTCACCCTCTTTTTGGGGAAACTTTTAGGCCTCTGTCACGGTGGGGCCGGGAAATCGCGGCGTCCGGCGGGCCTACAACCGTCGGTACGTGCTCGGAACGGGCGGAAACGGAGCCCTGCGCGTAGAACAGCTTCTCAAAGAGGACTAGGTGCTCGCGCTTTGCCCTGTTTTCCATGCATCTTTTGCCTCTCTGTGATGATCGGGCCGGGAAATCCTGGCCTTCGGGCGGGCCTCCGACCGTCGTTACGCGCTCGGCATGGGCAGTAACGGAAGCCTGCGCGGAGGGACAGCGTCTCAAAGAGGACTATGTGTGTCTGTGTGGCCCTCTTTCCGGAGCAACTTTTGCCCCTCTTACATGTTTGGGCCGGGAAAGCGCGGCCTCCGGGAGGGCCTCCGACCGTTGAAACGCGCTCGGAAAGGGCGGAAATGGAGTCCTGAGCGGAGGGACAGTGTCTCAAAGAGGACAAGGTATGTCCGCGTCACCCTCTTTTTGGAGAAACTTTTGGGCCTCTGTCCGGGTGGGGCCGGGAAATCGCGGCCCCCGAGCAGGCCTCCGACCGTCGGAACGCGCTCGGAACGGGCGGAAATGGAGGCCTGCGCGAGGGAATGCGTCTCAAAGAGTACTAGGTGTGTCTGTGTGGCCCTCTTTTCGGGGCAACTTTTGCCCCTCTGTCAGGGTGGAGCCGGGAAATCACGGCCTTGGGGCGGGCCTCCGACCGTCGGAACGTGCTCGGAACGGGTTGAAACGGAGGCCTGCGTGAGGGACAGCGTCTCAATGGTGACTAGGTGTTTTCACGTCACCCTCTATTCGGGGCAACTTTTGGCCCTCTGTCATGGCGGGGCCTGGAAATTGTGGCCACCAGGCGGTCCTCTGAGCGTCGGAACGCGCTCGGAACGGGAGGAAACGGAGGCCTGCGAGAAGGACAGCTTCTCAAAGAGGACTCGGCACGCGCGCTTCGCCCTGTTTTCCGGGTATCTTTTGCCTCTCTGTCAGGATCGGGCTGGGAAATCCTGGCCTTCGGGCGGGCCTCCGACCATCGTTACGCGCTCGGCATGAGCAGAAACGGAAGCCTGCGCAGCGGGACAGCGTCTCAAAGAGGACTGTGTGTGTCTGCGTGGCCCTCTTTTTGGGGAAACTTTTGGGCCTCTGTCAGGGTGGGGCCGGGAATTCGCCACCTCCTGGCGGTCCTCCGACCGTTAGAACGTGCTCGGAACGGGCGGAAACAGAGGCCTGCGCGAGGGAGAGCGTCTCAATGAGCACTGTGTATGTACGCGTGTCCCTGTTTTCGGAGCAACTTTTGCCCTCTGTCAGAGTGGGGCCGGGAAATCGTGGCCTCCGGGCGGGCTTCCGACTGTCTGAACACGCTCGGAACGGGCAGAAGTGGAGGCCTGCGCGGAGGGACTGCGTCTCCGAGAGGACTAGGTTCGCGCGCATCTCGCTGTTTTCGGGACAACTTTAGCCTCACTGTCAGAGTGGGGCCGGGAAATCTCTGCCTCTGGTCGGGCTTCCGACTGTCTGAACATGCTCGGAACGGGCGGAAGCGGAGGCCTGCGCGGAGGGACAGCATTTCAAAGAGGACTAGGTGTGTCCGAGTCACCCACTTTTCATTGCAACTTCTGGCCCTCTGTCTGGGTGGAGCCGGGAAATCGCGGCCTCCGGTCGGGCCTCCGACATTCGGAACGCGCTCGGAACGGGCGAAACGGAGGCCTGCGCGAGGGACAATGTCTCAAAGAGGACTAGGTGTCTCCCCGTTGCCCTCTTTTCGGGGCAACTTTAGCCCCGCTGTCAGGGTGGAGCCGGGAGATCGCGGCCTCTGGGCAGGCATCCGACCGTCGGAACGCACTCGCATTGGGTGGAAACAGATTCCTTCGCATAGGGACAGCGTCTCAAAGGGGACTAGGTGTGTCCGCGTCACCCTCGTTTCGGGGCAACTTTTGCCCCTCTGTCGGAGTGCAGCCGGGAAATCGCGGCCTCCGGGTGGGTCTCTGGCTGTCGGAACGCGCTCGGAACGGGCGAAAACGGAGGCCTGCGCGAGGGACACCGTCTCCAACAGGACCAGGTGAGTCTGCATGGCCCTTTTTTTCGGGGCAACTTTTGCCCGTCTATCAGGGTGTGGACGGGCAATCGCGCCTTCCGTGCGGGGTTCTGACCGTCGGAAAGCGCTCGGAATGGGCGGAAACGGAGCCCTGCGCGGAGGGACAGCGCCTCAAAAGGACTAGTTGCGCTTGTCACCCTCTGTTCGGGGAAACTTTTGGCCCTTTTTCAGAGTGGGGCCGGAAATACCGGCCCATGGGCGGGCCTCCAACCGTCGAAACGCGGTCGGTACGGTCATAAGCGGAGGCCTGTAAGGAGGGACAGTATATGAAAGAGGACTAGGTGTGACTGAGTCGCCCTCATTTCGGGCCAACATTTGTCTTTCTGTCAAGGTGGGGCCGGGAATTCGCGGCCTCTGGGAGGGCCTCCGACTGTCGGAATGCGCTCGGAACGGGTGGAAACGGAGGCCTGCGTGGAGGGACAGCGTATGCAAGAGGACAAGTTCCGCGCGCATCCCCCTGTTTTCGGGGCAACTTTTGCCCCTCTGTCATGGTGGGGCCGGGAAATCGCAGCCTCTGGGCTGGCCGCCGAGTGTTGGAATGCACTCGGAACGGGCATAAACATAGGCCTCCACGGAGGGACAGCGTCTCAAAGAGGACTATGCGTGTCCGCATGGCCCTCTTTATGGAGCAACTGTTGCCCCTCCGTCAGAGTGGGGCCCAGAAATCGTGGCCTCCGGGAGGGCCTCCGACCGTCGGAACGCTCTCAGAACAGGCAGAAACGGAGGTCTGCGTGGAGGGCAGCATCTGAAAGTGGAGAAAGTGCGCATGCATGGCCCGTTTTCGGGGCAACTTTTTCCCCTCTGTCAGGGTGGGGCCGGGAAACCCCGGCCTTCGGGCTGGCCTCCCACAGTCGGAACGCGCTCGGTACTGGCAGAAACGGAGGCCTGCGCAGAGGGACAGCATCTCAAAGAGGACTAGGTGTGTCAGCGACGGCCTCTTTTCGGGGCATGTCTTGCCCCTCTGTCAGGAGGGGCCAGGAAATCGCGGCCTCCAAGCGGGCCTTCAACCGTCGGAACGTGCTCAGTACGGGCAGAAACGGAGGCCTGCGCGGAGGGACAGCATCTCAAAGAGGACTAGGTGTGTCCGCGTCGTCCTCTTTCGGGGCAAGTCTTGCCCATCTTTCATGGTGGGCCGGGAAATTGCGGCCTCTGGGCGGGCCTGTGACCGTCGGAATGAGCTCGAAATGGGCGGAAATGGCGGCCTGCGTGGAGGGACAGCGTCACAAAGAGGACTAGGTGTGTCCATCTCACCCCCTTTTCGGGGCAACATTTGCCCCCCTGTCAGGGTGGGACCGGGAAATCGCTGTCTCCGGGCAGGCCTCCGACCCTCGGAACGCACTCAGAAAGGGTAGAAACGGAGGCCTGCGTGAGGGTCATCTTCTCCAAGAGAACTAGGTGTGTCTGTGTGGCCCTCTTTTTGGTGCAACCTTTGCCCCTCTGTCAGGGTGGAGCCGGGAAATCGCGGCCTCTGGGCGGGCATGCGACCGTCGGAACGCACTCGGAACGGAAGGAAACGGATTCCTGCGTGGACGGACAGCGTCTCAAAGGGGACTAGGTGTGTCCGCGTCACCCTCTTTTCGGGGCACCATTTTCCCCCCTGTCAGAGTGGGGCTGGGAAATCGTGGCCTCCGGGCGGACATCTGACCATCAGAACAAGCTCAGAACAAGCGATAACGGAGGCCTGCGCGGAGGGACAGCATCTCAAAGAGGACTAGGTGTGTCCGCGTCACCCTCTTTTCGGGGCAACTCTTGCCCCTCTGTCAGGGTGGAGCCGGGAAATGGCGGCCTCTGGGCTGGCCTCAGACCGCGGGAACGCGTTCGGAACGGGCATAAAGGGAGGCCTGCGTGGAAGGACAGCGTCTCAAACGGGACAAGGTGTGTCCGCGCGGCCCTCTTTTCGGGGAACTTTTGGGCCTCTGTCAGGGTGAGGCTGGGAAATCGCGGCCTCCGGGCTGGCCTCCTACCGTCGGAACGCTCTCGTAAGGCGCGGAAACGGAAGCCTGCGTGAAGGAAATTTTCTCAAAGGGGAGGAGGTCCGCGCGCTTCACCCTGTTTTCCGGGCATCTTTTGCCTCTATGTCAGGGTCGGGCTGGGAAATCCTGGTCTTCGGGCGGGCCTCTGACCGTCGGAACGCACTCGCTATGGGTAGAAACGGACGCCTGCGCGGAGGGACAGCGTATCTAAGAGGAATATGTGTGTCCGCGTGGCCCTCTTTTCGGAGCAACTTAAGCCCCTCTGTCAGAGTGGGGCCAGAAAATCGCAGCCTCCGCGTGGGCCTCCGATCGTCGGAACGCACTGAGAACAGGCAGAAACGGAGGCCTGCATGGAAGGACAGCTTCTCAAAGAGGACAAGGTGTGTCCGCATGGCCCTCTTTTCGGGGGAACTTTTTCCCCTCTGTCAGGGTGGGGCCGGGAAACCCCGGCCTTCGGGCTGGCCTCTGACCGTCGCAACGCGCTCGGTATTGGCAGAAACGGAAAACTGCAAGGAGGGACAGTGTCTCAAGGAGGACTATGTGTGTCCTTTTGGCCCTATTTTCGGAGCAACTTTTGCCCCTCTGTCAGAGTGGGGCCGGGAAATCACAGCCTCCAGGAGGGCTGCCGACCGTCGGAATGCGGTCAGAACAAGCGGAAACGGAGGCCCCCGCAAAGGGACAGCGTCTCCAAGAGGACTAGATGCGTGCATCGCCTTGTTTTCCTGGCAACTTTTGCCCCTCTGTCAGGGTGGAGCCAGGAAGTTGCGGCCTCCAGCGGGTCTCCGACTGTCGGAACACTCTCGGAATGGGCGGAAATGGAGGCTTGCGCGAGGGATTGCGTTTCCAAGAGAACCAGGTGTGTCCGTGTGGCCCTCTTTTTGGTGCAACTTTTGCCCCTCTGTCAGGGTGGAGCAGGGAAATCGCGGCCTCTGGGCGGGCATGCGACCGTCGGAACACACTCGGAACGGATGGAAACGGATTCCTGCGTGGACGGACAGCGTCTCAAAGGGGACTAGGTGTGTCCTCATCACCCTGTTTTCGGGGCACCTTTTTCCTCTCTGCCAGAGTGGGGCCGGGAAATCGTGGCCTCCGGGCGGGCCTCTGACCGTCGGAACACACGCGCTATGGGTAGAAACGGACGCCTGCGTATAGGGACAGCGTCTCAAAGAGGAATATGTGTGTCCGCGTGGCCCTCTTTTCGGAGTAAGTTAAGCCCCTCTGTCAGAGTGGGGCCGGAAAATCGCAGCCTCCGCGTGGGCCTCCGACCGTCGGAACGCACTGAGAACAGGCAGAAACGGAGGCCTGCGTGGAAGGACAGCTTCTCAAAGAGTCCTAGGTGTGTCCGCATGGCCCTCTTTTCGGGGGAACTTTTGGGCCTCTGTCAGGGTGGGGCTGGGAAATCGCGGACTCCAGGCGGGCCTCCGATCATCGGAACGTGCTCGGAACGGGCAGAAACAGAGGGCTGCGCTGAGGGACAGCGTCTCAAAGGGGACTAGGCGTGTCCGCCTAACCCTGTTTTTGGGGAATCTTTTGGGCCTCTGTCAGGGTGGGGCCGGGAAATCGCAGCCACCGGGCGGGCGTCCGACGGTCGGAACGCGCTCCGAAAAAGCAGAAACGGAGGCCTGTGCCAGGGACAGATGCTCAAAGAGGATTAGGTGTGTCCGCGTGGCTCTCTTTTCGGGGCAACTTTTGCCCCTCTCTCAGGTTTGGGCCGGGAAATCGCGGCATTTGGGCGGGCCTCCGACTGTTGGAACGCGCTCGGAACACGTGGACACGGAGTCCTGCGCGGCCGGACAGCGTCTCAAAGAGGACTAGGTGTGTCCGCGTGGCCCTCTTTTTGGGGCAACTTTTCCCCTCTGTCATAGTGGGGCCAGGAAATCGCGGCCCCCAGGCTTCCGATTGTCGGAAGGCACTCGGAATGGGCGGAAACGGAGGCCTGCGCGGAGGGACAGCGTCTCAAAGAGGACTAAGTGTGTCCGCATCGCCCTATTTTCGGGGCAAGTGTAGCCCATCTGTCATGGTGGTGCCGGGAAATCGCGGCCCCTGGGCGGGACTCCGACCTTCGGAATGCGCTCGGAACAGGCGGAAATAGAGGCCTGCGCGGAGGGACAGCTTCTCAAAGAAAACTAGGGGTGAGCGCGTCGCCCTCCTTTCGGGGCAACTTTTGCCAATCTGTGATGGTGGGGCCGGGAAATCGCGGTCTCCAGGCGGGCCTTCGACCGGCAGAATGCTCTCGGAACAGGCGAAAACTGAGGCCTGCGCGAGGGAAAGTGTCTCAAAGAAGACTAGGTGTGTGCGCGTCGCCCTGTTTTCGGGGCAACTTTTGCCAGTCTGTCAGGGAGTGGCCGCGAAATCCCGGCCTTCGGGGGGGGCCTCCGACTTTCGGAACGCGCGCGATACAGGCAGAAAGGGAGGCCTGCATGGAGGGACAGCGTCTCAAAGAGGACTAGGTGTGTCCGTGTCGCCCTGTTTTCGGGGCAACTTTTGCCCCTTTGTCTGGGTGGGGCCGGGAAATCGCGGACTACGGGCGGGCCTCCGGCCGTCGGAACACCCTCGGAATGGGCGGAAATGGAGGCCTGCGCGTACGGAAAGCTTCTCAAACAAAACTAGGGGCTCGCGCGTCGCCCTCATTTCGGGGCAACTTTTGCCAATCTGTCAGGGTGGGGCCGGGAAATCGCGGCCTCCGGATGGGCCTCCGACCGTCAGAACACTCTCGGAATGGGCGGATACGGAGGCCTGCGCTGAGGGACAGCGTCTCACAGAGGACTATGTGTGTCTGCGTCACCCTCTTTTCGGGGCAACTTTTTCCCCTCTGTCAGGGTGGGGCTGGGAAATCGCAGCCTCCGGGCGTGCATTCAAACCTGGAACGCACTCGGAAAGGACTGAAACAGAGTCCTGCACGGAGGGACAGCATCTGAAAGAAGGCTAGGTGTGTCCTCGTGGCCCTCTATTCGGAGCAACTTTTGCCCCTCTGTCAGAGTGGGGCCGGGAAATCGCGGTCTCTGGGCGGCTCTCCGACCGTTGGAACACGCTCGGTTTGGGCGGAAATGGAGGCCTGCACGAGGGACAGTTTCTCTAAAAGGACTATGTATATCCGCGTGACCCTCTTTTCAGGGCAACTTTTGGACCTCTGTCAGGGTGGGGCCAGGAAATCGAGGACCACAGGCGGGCCTCATACCGTCGGAACGTGCTCAGAAAGGGAGGAAATGGAGGCCTACGCGGAGGGACAGCTTCTCAAAGAAAACTAGGGGCGCGCGTGTCACCTTCCTTTCGGTGCATCTTTTGCCAATATGTGAGGGTGGGGCCGGGCAATCCCGGCCTTCGGGCGGTCCTCCGACCATGAGAACGCGCTCGGAACGGCCGGAAATGGGGGCCTGTGCGGAGGGACAGCGTCTCCAAGAGGACTGGGTGGACACGCGTCACCCTCTTTCCAGGGCAACTTTTGCCCCCCTGTCAGCATGGGGCCAGGAAATCGGGGCCTCAGGGCGGGCCTCCGACCTTCGGAACCTGCTCGGAATGGGTGGAAACGGAGGCCTGCACGGAGGAAGAGCGTCTACAAGAGGAATAAGTGCGCGTGTCCCCCTGCTTTCGGGCCATCTTTTGTCCCTCTGTCAGCGTGGGGCCGGGAAATCCCGGCCTCCGGGGGGGACTCCGACCGTCGGAACGTGTACGTAACTGGCTGAAACGGAGGCCTGAGCGATGGAGGGCGTCTCAGAGAGGACTAGGTGCGCACCACTCGCCCCCTTTTCGGGGCAACCTTTGCCCCTCTGTCAGACTGGGGCCGGGAAATCAGGGCCTCTGGGCGGGCCTCCGATCGTTGGAACTCTCTCGGAAAGGGCGGAAACGGAGGCCTGCGCGGAGGGACAGCATCTCAAAGAGGACTAGGTGTTTCCGCGTCACCCTCTTTTCGGGGCAACTGTTGCCCCTCGGTCAGAGTGGGGCCGGTAAATCACGGACTCCAGGCGTACGTCCGACCGTTGGAACGCGCTCTGAAGAAGCGGAAACGGAGGCCTGCGCAGAGGGCAGTTTCTCCAAGAGGACTAGGTGCGCGCGCTTCCCCTTGTTTTCCGGGCAACTTTAGCCCCACTGTCAGGGTGGGGCCGGGAAATCGCGGCCTCCGGGCGTGCCTCCCACCTTCGGAACGTGCTCGTAATGGGCGGGAATGGAGGCCTGCGCGAGGGACAGCGTCTCAAAGAATACTAGGTGTGTCCGTTTGGCCCTCTTTTCGGGGCAACTTTTGCCTCGCTGTTAGGGTGGGGCCGGGAAATCTCGGCCTCCGGGCGGGCCTCCAACCGTTGGAACGCGCTCGGAACGGGTGGAAGCGGAGGCCTGGGTGAGGGACAGTGTCTCAAAGAGGACTAGGTGTATCCGCTTCTCCTTCTTTAGGGGGCAACTTTTGCCCCACTGTCAGGGTGGGGCCAGGAATTCGCGGCCTCCGGGCGGGCCTCAGACGGTCGGAACGCGCTCGAAACGGGCGGAAACGGAGGCCTGCGCGAAGGACAGCTTCTCAAAGAGGAGTAGGTGCACTCGCTTTGCCCTGTTTTCCGGGCAACTTTTGCCTCTCTGTCAGGGTGGGGCCGGGAAATCGCAGCCTCCGGGAGGGCCTCCGACCGACGGAACGCTCTCAGAACAAGTGGAAACGGAGGCCCCCGCAAAGGGACAGCGTCTCCAAGGGGACTAGGTGCGCCCACATCCCCCTCTTTTCAGGGCAACTTTTGGCCCTCTGTCAGGGTGGGCTGGGAAATTGCGACCTCCGGGCGGTCCTCCGACCATCAGTACGTGCTCGGAATGGGCAGAAACACAGGCCTGCGCGGAGGGACAGCGTCTCAAAGAGGACTTGGTGTATCCGCGTCACCCTCTTTATGGGGCAACTTTTGGACCTCTGTCAGGGTGGGGCCACGAAATCGCGGACTCCGGGCGGAATTCTGACCGTCGGAAGGCGCTCAGAACAAGCGGAAACGGAGTCCCCCGCGGAGGGACAGCGTCTCCAAGAGGACTAGGTGTTTTTCCCATCACCCTCTTTTCGGGGCAACTTTTGTCCCTCTGTCATGGTCGGGCCGGGAAATCGTGACCTCTAGGTGGGCATCCGACCGTCGGAACGCACTCGGAACGGGTGGAAACGGATTCCTGCGTGGAGGGACATCGTCTCAAAGGGGACTTGGTGTGTCCACCTCACCCTCTTTTCGGGGCAACTTTTGCCCCTCTGCCAGAGTGGGGCCGGGAAATCGCGGCCTCCGGGCGGGCGTCCGACCGTCGGAACGCGCTCAGGACAAGCGGAAACGGAGGCCTGCACGGAGGGACAGCATCTTCAAAAGGACTACGTACGCGCGCATCCCCCTGTTTTCGGGGCAAAATTGGCCCCACTGTCAGGATGGGTCTGGGAAATCGTGGATTCGGGCGGGCCTCCGACAGTCGGAACGTGCTCTGAACGGGCGGACATGGAGGCCTGCCCGAGGGACAGATGCTCAAAGAGGATTAAGTGTGTCCGCGTGGGTCTCTTTTCGGGGCAACTCTTGCCCCTCTGTCAGGGTGGAGACGGGAATTGCGGCCTCTGGGTGGTCCTCCGACCGTCGGAACGCACTCGGAACGGCGGGCAGAGATTCCCGCCCGGAGGGACAGCGTCTCAAAGGGGACTAGGTGCGTGCATCGCCCTGTTTTCCGGGCAACTTTTGCCCCTCTGTCAGGGGGGTGCCAGCAAGGCGCGGCCACCAGGTGGGTCTCCGACTGTCAGAACGTGCTCGGAATGGGTGGAAACGGAGGCCTTGCGATGGACTGTGTCTCCAACGGAACCAGGTGTGTCCGTGTGGCCCTCTTTTCGGGGCAACTTTTGCCCTCTGTCAGGGTCGAGCCGGGAAATCCCGGCCTCCGGGCGGGACTCAGACCGTGGGAACGTGCTCGGAACGGGCAGAAACAGAGGCCTGCGCGGAGGGACAGTGTCTCAAAAAGGACTAGGTGTGTCCGCGTCACCCTCTTTTTGGGGAAACTTTTGGCCCTCTGTCAGGGTGGGGCCTGGAAATCGCGGCGTCCAGCCGGGCCTCCGACAATCGAAACTTGCTTGGAACGGGCGGAAACGGAGGCCTGCGTGAGAGAAAGCGTCTCAAAGAGCACTATGTATGTACGCGTGACCCTCTTTTCGGGGCAACTTTTGGACCTCTGTCAGGGTGGAGCCGGGAAATCCCGGCCTTTGCATGGGCCTCAGACCATGGGAACGCGTTCGGAACGGGCCGAAACGGAGGGCTGCGCGGAGGGACAGCGCGTCAAAGAGGTCCAGGTCCGCGCGTCGCCCTGTTTTCCGGAAATCTTTTGCCCTCTGTCATGGTGGAGCTGGTTAATCGTGGCCTCCGGGCGTACATCGGAACGTGGAACGTACTCGTAACCGGCTGAAACGGAGGCCTGAGCGAGGGACTGCGTCTCCAAGGGAACCAGGTGTGTCTGCGTGGCCCTCTTTTCAGGGCAAGGTTTTGCCCCTCTGTCAGACTGGGGCCGAGAAATCCCGGCCTCCGGGCGGGCCTCCGTCCGGAGGAACACTCTTGAAATGTGCTGAAACGGAGGCCTGCGTGGAGGGACAGCGCCTCACGGAGGACTAGATGCGTGCGTCCCCCCGTTTTCCGGGCAACTTTTGCCTCGCTGTCAGGGTGGGTTCGGGAAATCCTGGCATTCGGGCGACACTCCTACCGTTGGAATGCGCTCGGACTGGGCAGAAATGGAGGCCTGCACGGAGGGACAGCGTCTCAAACTGGACTTGGTGTGTCCGCGTCACTCTCTTTTCCGGGCAGCTTTTGCCCCTCTGTCAGGGTGGGGCCGGAAATCGCAGTCCCCAGGCGGGACTTTGACCATCGCAACGTGCTCGGAACAGGCGGAGGGGAGTCCTGCGTGGAGGGAAAGCGTCTCAAAGAGGACTAGGAGTGTCTGCGTGGCCCTCTTTTCGGGGCAAGTCTTGCCCATCTGTCAGGGTGGGGCCGGGAAATTGCGGCCTCAGGCCGGGCCTCTGAACGTCTGAATGAGCTCGGAACGGGCGGAAATGGAGGTCTGCGTGGAGGGACAGCGTCTCAAAGAGGACTAGGTGAGTCGGCGGGGCCCTCTTTTCGGGGCAGCTGTTTCCCCTCTTTCAGGGTATGGCCGGGAAATCGCGGCTTCCGGGCGGGCCTCGGACTCTCGGAACGCGCTCGGAACGGATGGAAACGGAGACCTGTGCGGACGTACTGCGTCTCCAACAGGCCTATGTGCGCGCGCATCTCCCTGTTTTCGGGGCAATTTTAGCCCCACTGTCAGGGTGGGGCCGGTAATTCGCTGCCTCCGGCGGGCCTCCGACCATCGGAACGTGCTCAGAACGGGTGGAAATGGAGGCCTGCGTGAGGGACAGCGTCTCAAAGAATACTAGGTGTGTCCGTGTGGCCCTCTTTTCGGGGCAACTTTTGCCCTTCTGTCAGGGTGGAGCCGGGAAATCACGGCCTCTGGGCGGGCCTCCGACATCGGAACGCACTCGGAATGGGTGGAAATGGAGACATGCGCGGAGGGACAGCATCTCCAAGAGGACTAGGTGCGCGCGCATCCCCCTGTTTTTGGGACAACTTTAGCCCCACTGTCAGCGCGGGGCCGGTATATCTCTGCCTCCGGGCGGGCTTCCGACTGTCTGAACACGCTCCGAAACGGGCGGAAGTGGAGGCCGGCGCGGAGGGACAGCGTATCAAAGAGGACTAGGTGTATCCGCGTCACCCTCTTTTCGGGGTAACTTTTCGCCCTCTGTTAGAGTGGGGCTGGAAAATATCGGCCTCCTGGCGGGCCTCCAACCATCGGAACGCGCTCGGAACGGGCGGAAGCGGATGCCTGGGCGAGGGACAGCATCTCAAAGAGGACTAGGTGTTTCCGCGTGGCCCTCTTTTCGGGGCACCTTTCGCCCCTCTGTCAGAGTGGGGCCGGGAAATTGCGGCCCCCGGGCGGGACTCCGATTGTCGGAACGCGCTCGTAATGGGCGGAAACGGAGGCCTGCGCGGAGGGATAGCGTCTCAAAGAGGTCTAGGTATGTCCGTGTCGCCCTATTTTCAGGGCAAGTCTTGCCCATCTGTCAGGGCTCTGCCGGAAAATCACGGCCCCTGGGCGGGACTCGGACCTTCGGAACGCGCTCGGTATGGGCAGAAACGGAGGCCTGCACGGTGGAACGTCTCAACGTGGACTAGGTGTCCCCGCGTCAACATGTTTTCAGGGAAACTTTTGCCCCTCTGTCGGGGTGGGGCCAGGAAATCGCGGACTATGGGCGGGCCGCCGACCGTCGGAACGCCCTCGGAACGGGCGGAAATGGAGGCCTGCGCAGAGGGACAGCTTCGCAAAGAAAACTAGGGGCGCACGCGTCGCCCTCCTTTCGGGGTAACTTTTGCCAATCTGTGAGTTTTGTGCCGGGAAATCGCGGTCTCCATGCGTGCCTCCGACCATCAGAACGCGCTCGGAACGGGCAAAAACGGAGGCCTGCGCAATAGACAGCGTCTCAAAAGGACTTGGTGCGCGCAGGCTGCTCTGTTTTCGGGGCAACTTTTGCCCGTCTGTCAGGGTGGGGCCGGGAAATCGCGGCCTCTGGGCGGGACTCCGACCGTCGGAATGCACTCAGCACAGGCAGAAACGGAGGCCTGCGTGGAGGGACAGCATCTCCAAAAGGGCTAGGTGCGCGTGCAACCCCCTGTTTTCTGGGCAACTTTTGCCCATCTGTCAGGCTGGGGCCAGGAAATCGCGGCCACCAGGCAGGCCGCCGACCGTTGGAACGCGCTCGGAATGGGCGGAAATGGAGGCCTGTGCGGAGGGACAGCATCTCAAAGAGGACTGCGTGTGTCCGCGTCACCCTCTTTTTGGGGAAACTTTTGGGCCTCTGTCAGGGTCGAGCCGGGAAATCGGGGCCTCTGGGCAGGCCTCCGACCGTCGGAACGCGGACAGAATGGGCGGAAACGGATTTCTACGCGGAGGGAGAGCGTTTCAAAAGGGACTAGGTGTGTCCGCGTCACCCTCCTATTGGGGAAACTTTTGCGCCTCTGTCAGGGTGGGGCCAGGAAATCGCGGCCTCTGGGCGGGCCTCCGACCGTCGGAACGCGCTCGGAATGGGTGGAAACGGAGGCCTGCGCGGAAGGACAACGTCTCAAAGGGGACTAGGTGTTTCCACGTCACCGTCTTTTTGGGGAAACTTTTGGGCCTCTGTCAGGGTGGGGCCGGGAAATCGCGGCCTCCTGGCGGGCCTCCGACCGTCGGAATGCGCTCAGAATGGGTGGAAACGGAGGCCTACGCGGAGGAACAGCGCCTCCAAGAGGACTAGGTGGACGCGCGTGACCCTGTTTTCGGGGCAACGTTTGCCCCATTGTCAGCATGTGACCGGGAAATCGCGGCCTCCGGGTAAGCCTCCGACTGTAGGAACGCGCTCGGAACGGGCGGAAACGGCTGCCTGCATGGAGGGACAGCGTCTCAAAGGGGACTAGGTGTGTCCGCGTCACCCTCTTTTTGGGAAACTTTTGGGCTTTTGTCAGGGTGGGGCTGGGAAATTGCGGCGTCCGGGCGGGCCTCCGACCGTCTGAATGCACTCAGAACAGGCAGAAACGGAGTCCTGCGTGGAGGGACAGCGTCTAAAAAAGTAGTGAGTGCACGTGCATGGCCCCTTTTGGGGGCAACTTTTGCCCCCCTGTCAGGCTGGGGCTGGGAAATCGCGGCCACCGGGCAAGCCTCCGACCGTTGGAACGCGCTCGGAATGGGCGGAAATGGAGGCCTGCGCGGAGGGACAGCGTCTCAAAGAGGACTAGGTGTGTCCGTGTCACCCTGTTTTTGGGGAAACTTTTGGGCCGCTGTCCGGGTGGGGCCGGGAAATCGTGGCGTCTGGGCGGGCCTCCGACCATCGAAACATGCTCGTAACGGGCGGAAACGGAGGCCTGTGCGAGGGACAGCGTCTCAAAGATGACTATGTATGTCTGCGTGACCCTCTTTTCGGGGCAACTTTTGGACTTCTGTCAGGGTGGAGCCAGGAAATCGCGGCATCCGGGGGGACCTCCGACTGTCGGAACGCGCACAGAATGGGCGGAAACGGATTTCTCCGTGGAGGGACAGCGTCTCAAAGGGGACTAGGCGTTTCCACGTCACCTTCTTTTTGGGGAAACTTTTGGGCCTCTGTCAGGGTGGGGCCAGGAAATCGAGGCCTCTGGGCGGGCCTCCGACCATCGGAACGCGCTTAGAATGGGCAGAAACAGAGGCCTTCACGGAGGGACAGCGTCTCAAAGGGGACTAGGTGTGTCCGCGTCACCGTCTTTTTAGGGAAACTTTTGGGCCTATGTCAGGGTGGGGCCGGGAAATCGCGGTGTCCGGGCGGGCCTCCAACCGTCGGAACGTGCTCAGAATGGGCAGAAACGGAGGCCTGCGCGAAGGAAAGCTTCTCAAAGAGTACTAGGTGCGGGCGCTTCGCCCTGTTTTCCGGGCATCTTTTGCCTCTCTGTCAGGGTCGGGCCGGGAAAGCCTGGCCTTCGGGCGGACATCCGACCGTCGCAACGCCCTCGGTATTGGCATAAACGGAAACCTGCTCGGAGGTACAGCGTCTCAAAAAGGTCTAGGTGTGTCCACGTGGCCCTCGTTTCGGAGCAACTTTTGCCCCTCTGTCAGAGTGGGTGCGCGAAATCGCGTGGCGGCCTGCGTGGAGGGACAGTGTCTCAAAGAGGGGTAAGTGGGCGTGCATGGTCCCTTTTCGGGAAACTTTTGCCCCTCTGTCAGGGAGGGGCTGGGAAATCGCGGACTCCGTGCCGTCCTCCGACTGTTGGACCACACTCGGTACAGGCAGACACGAGGGTCTGCGTGTTGGGACAGCATCTCTAAGAGGACTAGGTGTGTCTGCGTCGACCTCTTTTCGGGGCAAGTCTTGCCCATCTGTCATGTTGGTGCCGGAAAATCGCGGCCTCCGGGAAGGGCCTCAGACCGTGGGAACGCGCTCGGAAAGGGCAGAAATGGAGGCCTGCACGGAGGGACAGCGTCTCAAAGAGAACTATGTGTGTCAGTGTGGCCCTCCTTTTGGGGCAACTGTTTCCCCTCTGTCAGGGTGGAGCCGGGAAATTGCGCCTCAGGGAGTGCCTCCGACTGTCAGAACGCCTTCAGTATGGGCTGAAACGGAGGCCTGCGCGGACGGAAACCATCTCAATGAGGACTAGGTGTGTCAACGTCACCCTGTTTTCGGGGCAACTTTTGCCCTCTGTCAGGGTGGAGCCGGGAAATCGCGGCCTCCGGGCAGGACTGCGACCATCGGAACATGCTCGGAACTCGTGGAAACTGAGGCCTCCGCGGAGGGACAGCGTCTATAAGAGGACTAGGTGTGTCCGCGTCACCCTCTTTTCGGGGCAACTTTTGGCCCTCTGTCAGGGTGAGGACGGGAAATCGCGGCCTCTGGGCGTACGTCCAACCGTCGGAACGCGCTCAGAACAAGCGGAAACAGCGGCCTGAGCAGAGGGCATTTTCTCAAAGAGGACTAGGTGCGCGCGCTTTCCCTTGTTTTCGGGGCAACTTTAGCCCCACTGTCAGGGTGGGGCCGGGAATTCGCGGCCTCCGGAAGGGCCTCCGACCGTCGGAACGTGCTCGGAACGGGCGGAAATGGAGGCCTGCGCGAGGGACAGCGTTCAAAGAATACTAGGTGTGTCCGTGTGGCCCTGTTTTCGGGGCAACTTTTGCCCCTCTGTCAGGGTGGAGCCAGGAAATCGCGGCCTCCGGGTGGTCCTCCGACCGTCAGAACGCGCTCGGAATGTGTGGAAATGGAGACATGCGCTGAGGGACAGCGTCTCTAAATGGACCAGGTGCCCACGCATCCCCCTGTTTTCGGGACAACTTTAGCCCCACTGTCAGCATGGGGCCGGGAAATCTCTGCCTCCGTGTGGGCTTCCGACCGTTGGAACACGCTCGGAACAGGCGGAAGCGGAAGCCTGCGCGGAGTGACAGCGTCTCAAAGAGGACTAGGTTTATCCGTGTCACCCTCTTTTCGGGGCAACTTTTGGCCCTCTGTCAGGGTGAGGACGGGAAATCGCGGCCTCCGGGCGGTCCTCCGATCGTCGGAACGCGCTCGGAACAGGTTGAAACGGAGGCCTGCGCGGAGGGAGAGCGACCGCAAGAGGACTAGGTGCGTGTGTCCCCCTGTTTTCGGGCCAACTTTTTCCCCTCTGTCCGACTGGGGCCGGGAAATCAGGGCCTCCGTGCGGACCTCCGAACTTCCGAACGCTCTCGGAATGGGCGGAAACGGAGGCCTGCGCGGAGCGTCTCAAAGAGGACTAGGTGTGTCCGTATCACCCTCTTTTCGGGGCAACTTTTGTCCCCCTGTCACGGTGGAACCGGGAAATCCCGGCCTCCGGGCGGGCCTCAGGCCGTTGGAACGCGCACGGAATGGGCGGAAACGGATTTCCGCGCGGAGGGACAGCGTCTCAAAAGGGACTAGGTGTGTCCGCGTCACCCTCTTATTGGGGAAACTTTTGGGCCTCTGTCAGGGTGGGGCCGGGAAATCCCGGCCTCCGGGTGGACCTCCGACCATCAGAACGTGCTCGGAACGGGCAGAAACAGAGGCCTGCGCGGAGGGACAGCGTCTCAAAGAGGACAAGCTTTGTCCGCGTGGCCCTCTTTTCGGAGAAACCTTTGGCCCTCTGTCAAGATGACGGGAAATCGCGGTCTCCGGGCGGGACTCCGACCGATGGAAAGCGCTCGTAATGGGTGGAAATGGAGGCATGCACGAGGGACAGCGTCTCAAAGAGGACTAGGTGTGTCCGCGTCACCCTCTTTTCGGGGCAACTTTTGCCCCTCTGTCATGGTGGAGGCGGGAAGTTGCGCCCTCCGGGCGTGTCTCTGCCTGTTGGAACACACACGGAATGGGAGGAAACAGAGGCGTGCGCGAGGGACAGCGTCTCAAAGAGGACTAGGTGTGTCCGCGTCACCCTCTTTTCGGGGCAACTTTTGGCCATCTGTCAGGGTGGGGTCGGGAAATCGCAGCCTCCTGGCGGGCCTCCAACCATCGGAACGTGCTTGGAACGGGCGGAAATGGAGGCCTGCGCAAGAGACAGCGTCTCAAAAAGGTCTGGGTGTGTCCGCGTGGCCCTTTTTTCGGAGCAACTTTTGCCCCTCTGTCAGGGTGGAGCCAGGAAAGCGCGGCCTCTGGGCAGGCCTCCGACCGTCGGAACGCGCCCGGAACGGGCGGAAACGGATTCCTACGTGGAGGGACACTGTCTCAAAGAGGACTAGGTGCACGCGCTTCCCCCTGTTTTCGGGCCAACTTTTGCCCTCTATCAGCGTGTGGCCAGGAAATCCCGGCCCCCAGGGGGGCCTACGACCATCGGAACGCGCACAGAACGGTCTGAAACAGAGGCCTGAGCGAGCGACAGCGTCTCAAAGAGGACTGGGTGTGCGCGCGTCTCCCTGTGTTCGGGTTAACCTTTGCCCCTCTTTCAGACTGGGCCCAGGAAATCAAGGCCTCCGGGCGGGCTTCCGACCGTCAGAACGCTCTCGAAAAGGGCGTAAATGGAGGCCTGCGTGGAGGGACAGCATCTCTAAGAGGACTAGGTGTGTACGCGTCACCCTCTTTTCGGGGCAACTTTTGCCCTTCTGTCAGAGTGGGGCTGGGAAATCACAGCCTCCGGGCGTACGTCCGACCGTCGGAACGCGCTCCGAACAAGCGGAAACGGAGGCCTGCGCGGAGGGCCGTTTCTCCAAGAGCACTAGGTGCGCGCGCTTCCCCTTGTTTTCGGGGCAACTTTAGCCCACTGGCAGGGTGGGGCCGTGAAATCGCGGCCTCCGGGCGGGCCTCCGACCGTTGGAACGTGCTCGGAACGGGTGGAAATGGAGGCCTGCGCAAGGGACAGCGTCTCAAAGAATACTAGTTGTGTCTGTGTGGCCCTCTTTTCGGGGCAACTTTTGCCCCTCTGTCAGGGTGGAGCCGGGAAATCGCGGCCTCCGGGCGGGCCTCCGACCGTCGGAACGCACTCGGAACGGCGGACACTGATTCCTGCGTGGAGGGACAGCATCTCAAAGGGTACTAGGATTGTCCGAGTCACCCTCTTTTCGGGGCAACTTCTGGCTGTCCGTCAGGGTGGAACCGGGAAATCGCGGTCTCCGGGCGGTCCTCCGACCGTCGGAATGCGCTCGGAATGGTTGGAAACGGAGACACGCGCAAAGGGACAGCGTCTGCAAGAGGACTAGGTGCGCGCGCATCCCCCTGTTTTCGGGACAACTTTAGCCCCACTGTCTGCGTGGGGCCGGGAAATCTCTGTCTGCGGGCGGGCTTCCAACCGTCGGAACATTCTCGGAATGGGCGGAAGCGGAGGCCTGGGCGAGGGACAGCGTCTCAAAGAGGACTAGGTGTGTCCGCGTCACCCTCTTTTCGGGGCAACTTTGGCCCCACTGTCAGGGTGGGGCCGGGAAATCCCGGCCTCCGGGCGGGCCTCCGACCGTCAGAACTTGCTCGGAACGGGCGGAAATGGAGGGCTGCACGAGGGACAGCGTCTAAAAGGGGACTAGTTGTGTCCACATCACCCTCTTTTTGAGGAATCTTTTGGGCCTCTCTCAGGGTGGGGCCGGGAAATCGCTGCCTCTGGGCGGGCCTCCGACTGTCGGAACGCGCTCGGTAAGGGTTGAAATGGAGGCCTGCGTGGAGGCACAGAGTCTCCAAGAGGACTGGGTGTCTCTGGGTCACCCTCTTTTCGGGGCAACTTTTGCTTGTCCGTCAGAGTGGGTCCAGGAAATCGCGGCCGCAGGCGGGACTCCGACCGTCAGAATATGCTTGGAATTGGCGGAAACCGAGGCCTGCGCAAAGGGACAACGTCTCAAAGAGGACTAGGTGTGTCCGCGTCGCCCTGTATTCGGGGCATCTTTGGCCCCTCTGTCACGGTGGGCCGGGAAATTGTGGCGTCCGGTCAGGCCTCCGACCGTCAGAATGCGATCGGAACGGGCGGAAATGGAGGGCTGCGCGAGGGACAGCATCTAAAAGGGGACTAGGTGTGTCCGCGTCACCCTCTTTTCGGGATAACTTTTCACCCTCTGTCAGAGTGGGGCTGGGAAATCTCGGCCTCCGGGCAGGCCTGCGACCGTCGGAACGCATTCGGAACCGGCGGAAGCCGAGGCCTGCGCGGAGTGACACCGTCTCAAAGAAGACTAGGTGTGTCCGCGTCACCCTCTTTTCGGGGCAACTTTTGCTTGTCTGTCAGCGTGAGGCCGGGAAATCGCGGCCGCAGGGAGGGCCTCCAACCGTCGGAACGCACTCAGAATAGGCAGAAACGGAGACCTGCGTGGTGGACAGCGTCTCAAAGAGAAGTAAGTGCGCGTGCATGGCCCCTTTTCGGGGCAACTTTTGCCCCTCTATCAGAGTGGGGCCGGGAAATCGCGACCACCGGGCGGCCCTCCGACCGTCGGAACGTGCTTGGAACGGGCAGAAACAGAGGCCTGCGCGGAGGGACAGCGTCTCAAAGGGGACTAGGTGTGTCCGGGTCACCCTCTTTTTGGGGAAAGTTTTGGGCCTCTGTCAGGGTGGGGTTGGGAAATCGCCGCCTCTGGGCGGGCTGCCGACCATCGAAAAGTCCTTGGAAGGTGCGGAAACGGAGGCCTCTGCGAGGGACAGCGTCTCAAAAAGGACTATGTGTGTCCGCGTTGCCCTCTTTTTGGGGAAACTTTTGGGCCTCTGTCAGGGTGGGGCCGGGAAATCGCTGCCTCTGGCGGGCCTCCGACCGGCAGAATGCGCTAGGAATGGATGGAAACAGAGGCCTGCGCGGATGGACAGCATCTCAAAGAGGACTAGGTGGTCGCGCGTCACCCTGTTTTCGAGGCAACTTTTGCCCCTCTGTCAGGGTGGAGCCGAGAAATCGCGGAGTCCAGGCGGGCCTCCGACCGTAGGAACGCCTTCGAAACAGAAGGAAACGGAGGCCTGCGCGAAGGACAGCTTCTCAAAGAGGACTCGCTGCTCGCGCTTCGCCCTGTTTTCCGGGCATCTTTTGCCTCTCTCTCAGGGTCGGGCTGGGAAATCCTGGGCTTTGGGCGGTCCTCGGACCGTCATAACGCGCTCGGTATGGGCAGAAATGGAAGCCTGCGCGGAGGGACAGCGTCTCAAAGAGGACTATGGGTGTCCGCGTGGCCCTCTTTACGGAGTAACTTTTGCCCCTCTGTCAGAGTGGGGCCTGGAAATCGTGGCCTCCGGGAGGGCCTCCGACCGTTGGAACGCACTCAGAACAGGCAGAAATGGAGGTCTGCGTGGAGGGCAGCGTCTCAAAGTGGAGAAAGTGCGCATGCATGGCCCCTTTTCGGGGCAACTTTTTCCCCTCTGTCAGGGTGGGGCTGGGAAATCCCGGCCTTCGGGCGGGCCTCCCACAGCCGGAACGCGCTCGGTACTGGCAGAAACAGAGGCCTGCGCTGAGGGACAGCATCTCCAAGAGAACTAGGTGTGTCCGCGTCGGCCTCTTTTCGGGACAAGTCTTGCCCCTCTGTCACGGAGGGGCCGGGAAATTGTGGCCTCCAAGCGGTCCTCCGACCGTCGGAACGTGCTCAGTATGTGCAGAAACGGAGGCCTGCGCGGAGGGACAGTGTCCAAAGAGGACAAGGTGCGCTCGCTTCGCCCTGTTTTCCGGGGAACTTTTGCCTCTCTGTCAGGGTGGGGCCGGGAAATCGCGGCCTCCGGTCGGGCCTCCGACCCTCGGAACGCACTCAGAAAGGGTAGAAACGGAGGCCTGCGCGAGGGTCATCGTCTCCAAGAGAACTAGGTGTGTCCGTGTGGCCGTATTTTCGTTGCAACTTTTGCCCCTTTGTCAGGGTGGGGGCCGGGAAATTGCAGCCTCCGGGCGGGCCTCCGACCGACGTAAAGCGCTCGAAACGGGAGGAAATAGAGGCCTGCGTGGAGGGACAGCCTCTCAAAGAGGACTAGGTGCGCAAGCATCCCCCTGTTTTCAGGGCAACTTTATCCCCACTGTCAGCGTGGGGCCGGGAAATCACGCACTCCGGGCGGGTCTCCGACCGTCAGAACGTGCTCGGAACAGGCGGAAACGGAGGCCTGCGCGAGAGACAGCGTCTCCAAGAGTAATAGGTGCGTGCATTGCCCTGTTTTCCTGGCAACTTTTGCCCCTCTGTCAGGGTGGAGCCAGGAAGTCGCGGCCTCCGGGCCGGCCTCCGACTGTCGTAACGCTCTCGTAACGTGCGGAAACGGAGCCCTGCGTGAAGGAAAGCTTCTCAAAGAGGACTCGATCCGCGCGCTTCGCCCTGTTTTCCAGGCATCTTTTGCCTCTATGTTGGGGTCGGGCCGGGAAATCCTGGCCTTCGGGCGGGCCTCTGACCGTAGGAACGCATTCGCTATGGGTAGAAACGGATGCCTGCGCGGAGGGACAGTGTCTCAAAGAGAATTATGTGTGTCCGCGTGGCCCTCTTTTCGGAGCAACTTATGCCCCTCTGTCAGAGTGGGGCTGGAAAATCGCAGCCTCCGCGTGGGCCTCCGACAGTCGGAACGCACTGAGAACAGGCAGAAACGGAAGGCTGCGTGGAAGGACAGCTTCTCAAAGAGGACAAGGTGTGTCCGCATGGCCCGCTTTTCGGGAGACTTTTGGGCCTCTGTCAGGGTGGGGCTGGGAAATCGCGGCCTCTGGGCAGGCCTCCAACAGTCGGAACGCGCTCGTAACGGGCGGAAACGGAGGCCTGCACGAAGGACAGCTTCTCAAAGAGGACTAGGTGCGCTCGCTTTGCCTTGTTTTCCGGGCAACTGTTGCCTCTCTGTCAGGGTGGTGCCGGGAAATCCTGGCCTTCGGACTGGCCTCCGACCGTCTTAATGCGCTCGGTATTGGCAGAAACGGAAGCCTGCGCGGAGGGACAGCGTCTCAAAGAGGACTATGTGTGTCCTTTTGGCCCTATTTTCGGAGCAACTTTTGCCCCTCTGTCAGAGTGGGGCCGGGAAATCACAGCCTCCGGGAGGGCCTCCGACCGTCGGAACGCACTCAGACAAGCGGAAACGGAGGCCCCCGCAAAGGGACAGCGTCTCCAAGAGGACTATGTCCGTGCATCGCCTTGTTTTCCTGGCAACTTTTGCCCCTCTGTCAGGGTGGAGCCAGGAAGTCGCGGGCTCCGGGCGGGTCTCCGACTGTCAGAACACTCTCAGAATGGGCGGAAATGGAGGCTTGCGCGAGGGATTGTGTTTCCAAGAAAACCAGGTGTGTCCGTGTGGCCCTCTTTTTGGTGCAACTTTTGCCCCTCTGTCAGGGTGGAACCGAGAAGTCGTGGCATCTGGGCGGGCATGCGACCGTCGGAACGCACTCGAACGGATGGAAACGGATTCCTGCGTGGACGGACAGCGTCTCAAAGGGGACTAGGTGTGTCTGCGTCACCCTGTTTTCGGGGCACCTTTTTCCTCTCTGTCAGAGTGGGGCCGGGAAATCGTGGCCTCTGGGTGGACGTCCGACTGTCGGACCGCGCTCAGAACAAGCGATAACGGAGGCCTGCGCGGAGGGACAGCATCTCAAAGAGGACTGGGTGTATCTGCGTCACCCTCTTTTCGGGGTAACTCTTGCCCCTATGTCAGGGTGGAGCCGGGAAATCGTGGCCTCTGGGCGGGCCTCAGACCGTGGGAACGCATTCGGAACGGGCAGAAACGGAGGCCTGCGTGGAAGGACAGCGTCTCAAAGAGGAAAAGGTGTGTCCGCGCGGCCCTCTTTTCGGGGAACTTTTGGGCCTCTGTCAGGGTGGGGCTGGGAAATCGCGGCCTCCGGGCGGGCCTCCGACCGTCAGAACGTGCTCGTAACACGCAGAAACAGAGGTCTGCGTGAAGGAAAGCTTCTCAAAGAGGAATATGTATGTCCGCGTGGCCCTTTTTTCGGAGCAACTTAAGCCCCTCTATCAGAGTGGGGCCGGGAAATCGCGGCCTCCGCGTGGGCCTCTGACCGTCGGAACGTACTGAGAACAGGCAGAAACGGAGGCCTGCGTGTAAGGACAGCTTCTCAAAGAGGACAAGGTGTGTCCGCGTGGCCCTCTTTTCGGGGAACTTTTGGGCCTCTGTCAGGGTGGGGCTGGGAAATCGCGGCCTCCGGGCGGGCCTCCGACCGTCAGAACGTGCTCGTAACACGCAGAAACAGAGGTCTGCGTGAAGGAAAGCTTCTCAAAGAGGAATATGTATGTCCGCGTGGCCCTTTTTTCGGAGCAACTTAAGCCCCTCTATCAGAGTGGGGCCGGGAAATCGCGGCCTCCGCGTGGGCCTCTGACCGTCGGAACGTACTGAGAACAGGCAGAAACGGAGGCCTGCGTGTAAGGACAGCTTCTCAAAGAGGACAAGGTGTGTCCGCGTGGCCCTCTTTTCGGGGAACTTTTGGGACTCTGTCAGAGTGGGGCCGGGAAATCGCAGTCTCCAGGCGGGCCTCCGACCGGCAGAACGCTTTCGGAACGGGCGAAAACGGAGGCCTGCGCGAGTGAAAGTGTCTCAAAGAAGACTGGGGGTGCACGCGTCGCCCTGTTTTCGGGGCGACTTTTGCCAGTCTGTCAGGGAGTGGCCGCGAAATCCCGGCCTTCGGGGGGGGGGCCTCCGACTTTCGGAACGCGCGCGATACAGGCAGAAAGGGAGGCCTGCGTGGAGGGACTGCGTCTCACAGAGGACTATGTGTGTCTGCGTCACCCTCTTTTCGGGGCAACTTTTTCCCCTCTGTCTGGGTGGGGCTGGGAAATCGGAGCCTCTGGGCATGCATCCAAATGTGGAACGCCCACGGAAAGGGCTGAAACAGAGTCCTGCGCGGAGGAACAGCATCTGAAAGAAGGCTAGGTGTGTCCACGTGGCCCTCTTTTCGGGGCAACTTTTGCCCCTCTGTCAAGGTGGTGACGGGAAATTGCGTCCTCCGTGCTGGTCTCTGAACCTCGGAACGGGCTCGGAACAGGCGGAAACGGAAGCCTGCGTGGAGGGACAGCGTCTCAAAGAGGACTAGGTGTGTCCGTGTCGCCCTGTTTTCGGGGCAACTTTTGCCCCTCTGTCTGGGTGGGGCCGGGAAATTGCGGACTCCGGGCGGGCCTCCGACCGTTGGAACACGCCTGGAATGGGCGGAAATGGAGGCCTGCGCGGACGGACAGCTTCTCAAACAAAACTAGGGGCTCGCGCGTCCCCCTCATTCCGGGGCAACTTTTGCCAATCTGTCAGGGTGGGGCCGGGAAATCGTGGCCTCCGGATGGTCCTCCGACCATCAGAACACTCTCGGACTGGGCGGATACGGAGGCCTGCGCTGAGGGACAGCGTGTCACAGAGGACTATGTGTGTCTGCGTCACCCTCCTTTTGGGGCAACTTTTTCCCCTCTGTCAGGGTGGGGCCGGGAAATCTCAGCATCCGGGCGTGCATCCAACCGTGGAACGTGCTCGGAAAGGGGTGAAACAGAGTCCTGCGTGGAGGGACAGCATCTGAAAGAAGACTAGCTGTGTCCACGTGGCCCTCTTTTCGGGGCAACTTTTGCCCCTCTGTCAGGGTGGGGACGGGAAGTCGCGTCCTCCGTGCCGGTCTCTGACCGTCGGAACGCGCTCGGAACAGGCGGAAACGGAAGCCTGAGTGGAAGGACAGCATCTGAAAGAGGACTAGGCTTGTCCGCGTTGCCCTGTTTTCGGGGCAAGCCTTGCCCATCTCTCAGGGTGGTGCAGAGAAATCGCAGCCCCTGGTCGGCTCTCCGACCATGGGAATGCGCTCGAAATGGGCGGAAACAGAGGCCTGCGCGGAAGGACTGCGCCTCAAAGAGGACCAGGTGCTCGCGTCGCCCTTTTATCCGGGCAACTTTTGCCTCTCTGTCAGGGTGGGGCCGATAATTGCCACTACCGGGCCGGAATCCGAACGTGGAACGTGATCGGAATGGGCGGAAATGGAGGCCTGCGCTGAGGGACAGCGTCTCAAAGAAGACTACGTGTGTTCACGTGGCCCTCTTTTTGGGGCAACTTTTGCCCCTCTTTCAGGTTGGGGCCGGGAAATCGCGGCATATGGGCGGGCCTCCGACTGTTGGAACGCGCTCAGAACACGCGAAACTGAGTCCTGCGCGGCCGGACAGCGTCTCAAAGAGGACTAGGTTTTTCCGCGTGGCCCTCATTTCGGGGCAACTTTTGCCCCTCTGTCAGAGTGGGGCCGGGAAATCGTCTCCCCCAGGCGGGTCTCTGACTGTCGGAAGGCACTCGGAACAGGTGGAAATGGAGGCCTGCGCAAGGGACAGCGTCTCAAAGAGGACTGGGTGTGTCCACGTGGCCCTCTTTTCGGAGAAACTTTTGCCCCTCTTTCAGGGTGGAGCCAGGAAATCGCGGCCTCTTGGCGTGCCTAAGACCGTGGAACGTCCTCGGAATGGGCGGAAACGGAGGCCTGCGCGAGGGACAGCGTCTAAAAGTGGACTAGGTTTGCCCGCGTCACCCTCTTCTCGGGGCAACATTTGGCCCTCTGTCAGGGTGGGGACGGGAAATTGCAACCTCCGGGCCGGACTCCGACCATCGGGAAGCTTTTCGAATGGGTGGAAGCGGAGGCTTGCGCGAGGGACAACGTCTCAACGAGAACTAGGTGTGTCCACGTGGCCCTCTTTTCGGGGCAACGTTTGCCCCTCTGTAAAGGTGGAGCCGGAAAATCGCCGCCTCTGGGCGGACATCCGACCGTCGGAACACATTCGGAACGGGCAGAAACAGAGGCCTGCCCGAGGGACAGCGTCTCAAAGGGGACTAGGTGTGTCCGCGTCACCCTCTATTCGGGGCAACTTTTGGCCATTTGTCAGGGGGGGCTGGGAAATCCCGGCCTTTGAGCGGACTTCCGACCGTCGGAATGCTCTTGGTACGGGCAGAAACGGAGGCCTGCCAGGACGGACAACATCTCAAAGCGGACTCGGTGTGTCCGCGTGGCCCTCTTTTTGGAGCAACTTTTGCCCCTCTTTCAGGGTGGAGCCAGGAAATCGCGGCCTCTGGGTGGGCCTAAGACCATCGGAACGTGCTCGGAACGGGCGGAAACGGAGGCCTGCGCGAGGGACAGGGTCTCAAAGTGGACTAGGTGTGCCCGCGTCACCCTCTTCTCAGGGCAACATTTGGCCCTCTGTCAGGGTGCGGACGGGAAATCGCGGCCTCCGGGCCGGCCTCTGACCGTCGGAACGCTCTCGGAACAGGAGGAAATGGCGGCCTGTGCGAAGGACAACTCCTCAAAGAGGACTAGGTGCGCGCGCTTCGCCCTGTTTTCCGGTCAACTATTGCCTCTCTGTCAGGGTGGGGCCGGGAAATCCTGGCCTACGGGCTCGCCTCGAACCATCGTAACGCGCTCGGTAAGGGCGGAAATGGAATCCTGCGCGGAGGGACAGCATCTCAAAGAGGACTATGTGTGTCCGCGTGGCCCATTTTTCGGAGCAACATTTGCCGCTCTGTTAGAGTGGGGCCGGGAAATCGCGGTCTCTGGGAGGGCCTCCGAACGTCGTAACGCACTCAGAACAGGCAGAAACCAATGCCTGCGCGGAAGGACAGCATCCCCAAGAGGACCAGGTGCGCGCGCATCCCCCTGTTTTCTGGGCAACATTGGCCCCACTGTCAGGGTGGGGCCACGAAATTGCGGTCCTTGGGCGGGCCTCCGTCCGTCGGAACATCCTCGGAACGGGCGGAAACGGAGGCCTGCGCTAAGGGACACCATTTGAAAGAGGACTAGGTGTGTCCGCGTCACCCTCTTTTCGGGGCAACTTTCGGCCCTCTGTCAGGGTGGGGCTGGGAAATCGCGGATCCGGGCGGGCCTCTGACCCTCGTAACGTGCTCTAAACGGGTGGAAACGGAGGCCTGCGCAAGGGACAGATGCTCAAAGAGGATTAGGTGTGTCCGCGTGGCTCTCTTTTCGGGGCAACTTTTGCCCCTCTGTCAGGGTGCAGCCGGGAAATCGCGGCCTCCGGGTGGGCCTCCGACCGTCGGAACGCGCTCGGAACGGGCGGAAGCGGAGGCCTGCGCGGATTGACACCGTCTCAAAGAAGACTAGGTGTGTCCGCGTCACCCTCTTTTCGGGGCAACTTTTGGCCCTCTGTCAGGGTGGGCCGGGAAATCGTGACCTCCGGGCGGTCCTCCGACCATCGGAACGCGCTCGGAACGGGCGGAAGCGGATTTCTGCGCGGAGGGACAGCGTCTCAAAAGGGACTAGGTGTGTCCGCGTAACCCTCTTATTGGGGAAACTTTTGGGCCTCTGTCAGGGTGGGGCAGGGAAATCGTGGCCTCTGGCATTCCTCCGACCGTCGGAACGCACTAGGAATGGGCGGAAATGGAGGCCTACGCGGAGGGACAGCGTCTCATAGTGGACTAGGTGTGTCCGCGTCACC
>NW_025335896.1:32667-47918 GCF_004798865.1 Varanus komodoensis
CGTTTGCCCCACTGTCAGCGTAGGGCCGGGAAATCGCGACCTCCGGGAGGTCCTCCGACCGTCGGAACGCGCTCGGTATGGGCAGAAACGGACGGCTACACTGAGGGACAGCGTCTCAAAGAGGACTAGGTGTGCCTGCGTTGGCCTCTTTTCAGGGCAAGTCTTGCCCATCTGTGAGGGTGTGGCCGGGAAATCGCAGCTTCCGGGCGGGACTCCGACCTTCAGAACACGCTCGGAAGGGGCAGAAACGGAGGCCTGGGCGATAGGCAGCGTCTCAAAAGGACTTGGTGCGCGCACGTTTCTCTGTTTTCGGGGCAACTTTTGCCCCCTGTCAGGGTGGGGCCTGGAAATCGTGGCCTCTGGGCGGGACTCTGACCGTCGGAATGCTCCCGGAACGGGCGGTAAGGGAGGCCTGCGCGAGGGACAGCGTCTCCAAGAGGGCTAGGTGAGTCTGCATGGCCATCTTTTCGGGGCAACTTTTGCCCGTCTATCAGGGTGGGGACGGATAATTGCGGCTTCTGTGCGGGTTTCTGACCATCGGAAAGCGCTCGGAACGGGCAGAAATGGAGGCCTGCGCGGAAGGACAGCGCCTCAAAAAGACTAGTTGCGCTTGTCGCCCTCTGTTCGGGGAAACTTTTGGCCCTCTGTCAGAGTGGGGCCGGGAAATCCCGGCCTTTGGGCGGGCCTTCAACCGTCGAAACGTGGTCGGTACGGTCAGAAATGGAGGCCTGCAAGGAGGGACAGCGTCTGAAAGAGGACCAGGTGTGCCTGAGTCACCCTCTTTTCGGGCCAACTGTTTCCCCTCTGTCAGCGTGGGGCCGGGAAATCCCGGCCTCCGGGGGGGCATCCAACCGTCGGAATGCGCTCGGAACGGGCTGAAACGGAGGCCTGAGCGAGGGACAGTTTCTCAAAGAGGACAAGGTGCGCACGCGTCTCCCTCTTTTCGGGAGAACCTTTGCCCCTCTGTACGACTGGGGCCAGGAAATCAGGGCCTCCGGGGGGGCATCCGACCGTCGGAACGCTCTCAGAATGGGCGGAAACGGAGGCCTGCGCGGAGGGACAGCATCTCAAAGAGGACTAGGTGTGTCCGCGTCACCCTCTTTTCGGGGCAACTTTTGCCCCACTGTCAGTGTGGGGCTGGGAAATCGCGGCCTCTGAGCGGGCCTCCGAATGTCAGAAGGCGCTCGGTAAGGGCTGAAATGGATGCATGAGCGGAGGGACAGCGTCTCAAAGGGGACTGTGTGTGTCCGCGTGGCCCTCTTTACGGAGCAACTTTTGCCCCTTTGGAAGGGTGGAGCCAGAAAATCGCGGCCTCTGGGCGGGCATCCGATCGTCAGAACGCATTCGGAACAGGTGGAAAGGCAGGCCCCCGCGGAGGGACTGCGTCTCCAAGGGAACCAGTTGTGTCCGTGTGGCCCGGTTTTCGGGGCAACTTTTGCCCTCTGTCAGGGTGGAGCCGGGAAATCCCGGCCTCCAGGCGGGCCTCAGACCGTGGGAAAGCATTCGGAACGGGCGGAAACGGAGGCCTGCGCGAAGGACAGCTTCTCAAAGAGGACTAGGTGTGCGTGCTTCGCCCTGTTTTCCGGGCAGCTTTTGCCTCTCTGTCAGGGTGGGGCCAGGAAATACTGGCCTTCGGGCGTGCCTCCGACCGTCGTAACGCGCTCGGTATTGGCAGAAACGGAAGCCTGCGCGGAGGGACAGCCTCTCAAAGAGAAGTAAGTGCGCCCGCATGGCCCCTTTTATGGACAACTTTTGCCCCTCTGTCAGGGCGGTGCTGGGAAATCGCAGCCTCCGGGAGGGCCTCCGACCATCGGAACACACTCAGAACAGGCAGAAACTGAGACCTGCATGGAGGGACAGCGTCTCAAAGAGAAGTAAGTGCGTGTGCATGGCCCCTTTTCTCGGCAACTTTTGCCCCTCTGTCAGGGTGGGGCCGGGAAATCGCGGCCTCCGTGCGGTCGCCGACCATCGGACATGCTCGGAATGGGCAGAAACATAGGCCTGCGTGGAGGGACAGCGTCTCAAAGGGGATTCGGCACGTGCGCTTCGCCCTGTTTTCCGGGCATCTTTCGCCTCTCTGTCAGGAACAGGCTGGGAAATCCTGGCCTTCGGGCGGGCCTCCGACCATCGTTACACGCTCGGCATGAGCAGAAACGGAAGTCTGCGCGGAGGGACAGCGTCTCAAAGAGGACTATGTGTGCCCGCGTGGCCCTCTTTTCAGAGCAACTTTTGCGCCTCTGTCAGAGTGGGGCCGGGAAATCCCGGCCTCCAGGACGGCCTCCGACCGTCGGAATGCACTCAGAACAGGCAGAAACAGAGGCCCGCGTGGAGCGACAGCGTCTCAAAGAGGAGTAAGTACGCGTGCATGGCCCTTTTTCGGGGCAACTTCTGGCCCTCTGTCAGGGTGGAGCCGGGAAATTGCGGCCTCTGGGCGGGCCTCCGACATTCGGAACGAGCTGGGAACGGGCGGAAACGGAGGCCTGCGCGTTGGGACAGCATCTCCGAGAGGACTAGGTTCGCGCGCATCCCGCTGTTTTCAGGACAACTTTAGCCCCACTGTCAACGTAGGGCCGGGAATTCTCTGCTTCCGGTCGGGCTTCCGACTGTCTGAACACGCTCGGAACGGGCGGAAGCGGAGGCCTGCGCAGAGGGACAGCGTATCAAAGAGGACTAGGTGTGTCCGAGTCACCCTCTTTTCGGGGCAACTTCTGGCCCTCTCTCAGGGTGGAGCCGGGAAATCGCGGCCTCCGGGCGGGCCTCCGACCTTCGGAACGCGCTCGGAACGGGCGGAAACGGAGGCCTGCGTGGAGGCACTGCATCTCCAAGAAGCCTAGGTACGCGTCCATTCCCCTGTTTTCGGGGCAACTTTAGCCCCACTTTAAGCATGGGGCTGGGAAATAACAGCCTCCGGGCGGGCCTGCGACCATCGGGAAGCTTTCGGAACAGGCGGAAGCGGAAGCCTGCGTTAGGGACAACGTCTCAAAGAGGACTAGGTGTGTCCACGTGGCCCTCTTTTCGGAGCAATGTTTGCCCCTCTGTAAGGGTGGATCCGGAAAATCGCGGCCTCTGGGCGGTCCTCCGAACGTCGGAACGCGCTCGGAACGGGTGGAAACGGAGGCCTGTGCGGAGGGAGAGCGACTCCAAGAGGTCTAGGTGCCCGTGTCCCCCTGTTTTCGGGCAAACTTTTGCCCCTCTGTCAGCGTGGGGCCGGGAAATTGCAACCTCCGGGCAGTCCTCCGACCATCGGAACGTGCTCGGAACGGGTGGAAAAGGAGGCCTGCGCAGAGGGAGAGCGTCTCCAAGAGGACTAGGTGCTCGTATCCCCCTGTTTTCGGGCAAACTTTTGCCCCTCTGTCAGCGTGGGGCCAGGAAATCGCGGCCTCTGGGCGGGCATCCGAACGTCGGAATGCACTCGCAACGGGTGGAAACGGATTCCTTCGCAGAGGGACAGCGTCTCAAAACGGACTAGGTGTGTCCACGTTGCCCTCTTTTCAGGGCAACTTTAGCCCTGCTGTCATGGTGGTGCCAGGAAATCGCGGCCTCTGGGCGGGCATCCGAACGTCGGAACGCACTCGCAACGGGTGGAAAAGGATTCCTTTGCAGAGGGACAGCGTCTCAAAGGGGACTAGGTGCGTCCGCGTCACCCTCGTTTCAGGGCAACTTTTCCCCCTCTGTAAGGGTGGAGCCGGGAAATCGTGGCCTCTGAGCGGGCCTCCGACCGTCGGAACGCACTCGGAACGGCGGACACGGATTCCGGCGCGGAGGGACAGCGTCTCAAAGGGGACTAGGTGTGTCCGAGTCACCCTCTTTTCGGGGCAACTTCTGGCCCTCTGTCAGGGTGGAGCTGGGAAATCGCGGCCTCCGGGCAGTCCTCCGACCGTCGAAACGTGCTCGGAATGTGTTGAAACGGAGCCCTGCGTGAAGAACAGCTTCTCAAAGAGGACTAGGTGCTCGCGCTTTGCCCTGTTTTCCGTGCTTCTTTTGACTCTCTGTGAGGATCGGGCCGGGAAATCCTGGCCTTCAGGCGGGCCTCCGACCGTCGTTACGCGCTCGGTATGGGCAGTAACGGAAGCCTGCGCGGAGGGACAGCATCTCAAAGAGGACTATGTGTGTCCGTGTGGCCCTCTTTCTGGAGCAACTTTTGCCCCTCTTTCAGAGTTGGGCCGGGAAATCGCAGCCTCCGGGAGGGCCTCCGACCGTCAGAACGCACTCAGAACAGGCAGAAACGGAGGCCTGCGTGGAGGGACAGCGTCTCAAAGAGGAGAAAGTGCGCGTGCAGGGCCCCTTTTCGGGGCAACTTTTGCCCCTCTATCAGGCTAGGGCCAGGAAATCGCGGCCACCGGGCGGGCCGCCAACCGTTGAAACGCGCTCGGAATGGGCGGAAATGAAGGCCTGCGCGGAGGGACAGCGTCTCAAAGAGGACTAGGTGTGTCTATGTGGCCCTCTTTTCGGGGCAACTTTTGCCCCTCTGTCAGGGTGGAGCCGGGAAATTGCTGCCTCTGGGCGGGTATCCGACCGTCGGAACACACTCGGAACGGGTGGAAACGGATTTCTGCGCGGAGGGGCAGCGTCTCAAAAGGGACTAGGTGTGTCCGCGTCACCTTCTTATTGGAGAAACTTTTGGGCCTCTGTCAGGGTGGGGCCGGGAAATCGCGGCCTCTGGTGGGTCTCCGAACGTCGGAACGCACTAGGAATGGGGGGAAATGGAGGCCTTCGCGGAGGGACAGCATCTCAAAGGGGACTAGGTGTGTCTGCGTCATCCTCTTTTTGGGGAAACTTTTGGGCCTCTGTCAGGGAGGGGCCGGGAAATCGCAGCGTCTGGTCGGGCCTCCGAATATCGAAATGTGCTCGGAACGGGCAGAAACGGAGGCCTGCGCGAGGGACAGCGTCGCAAAGAGGACTATGTATGTCCGCGTGACCCTCTTTTCGGGGCAACTTTTGGACCTCTGTCAGGGTGGGGCCGGGAAATCGCGGTCTCTGGGCGGCCTCCGACCATCAGAATGCTCACGGAATGGGCGTAAGCGGATTTATGCGTGGAGGGACAGCGTCTCAAAGGGGACTAGTTGTGTCCGCGTCAACCTCTTTTTGGGGCACCTTTTCTCCTCTGTCAGGGTGGGGCCGGGAAATCGTGGCCTCCGGGCGGACGTCCGACCATCGGAACGCTCTCAGAACAAGCGGAAACGGAGGCCTGAGCAGAGGGACAGCGTCTCTAAGGGGACTATATGTGTCTGCGTCCCCCTCTTTTCGGGGCAACTTCTTCCCCTCTGCCAGGGTGGAGCCAGGAAATCGCGGCGTCCAGGCGCGCCTCCGACCGTCGGAACGCGCACGGAATGGGCGGAAATGGATTTCTGTGCGGAGGGACAGCGTCTCAAAGGGGACTAGGCGTGTCCGCGTCACCCTCTTTTTGGGGAAAATTTTGGGCCTCTGTCAGGGTGGGGCCGGGAAATCGCGGCGTCCTGGGGGGCCTCCGACCATCGAAACATGCTCGTAATGGGCGGAAACGGAGGCCTGCGTGAGGGACAGTGTCTCAAAGAGGACTGTGTATGTCCGCGTGGCCCTCTTTTCGGGGCAACTTTTGGGCCTCTGTCAGGTTTGGGACGGGAAATGGAGGCCTCTGGGCGGGCCTCCAACCGTCGGAACGCACTCGGAACGGGCGGAAGTGGAGGCCTGCGCAAGGGACAACGTCTAAAAGAGGACCAGGTGTGTCCACGTGGCCCTCTTTTCGGGGCAACGTTTCCCCCACTGTCAGCGTGGGGCCGGGAAATCGCGGCCTCCGGGCGGGATTCCGACCATCGGAACACGCTCAGAACGGGCGGAAGAGGAGCCCTGCGCGGAGGAACAGCGTCTCAAAGAGGACTAGGTGTATCCGCGTCACCCTCTTTTCGGGGTAACTTTTCGCCCTCTGTCAGTGTGAGGCGGGAAATCTCGGCCTCCGGGCGGGCCTCCGACCGTCGGAACATGCTCGGAACGGGCGGAAACGGAGGCCTGCGCGAGGGACAGCGTCTCAAAGAGGACTGGGTGTGTCCGCGTGGCCCTCTTTTCGGAGCAACTTTTGTCCTGTCAGGTTGGGTTCTGAAATCGCGGCCTTTGGGCGGGCCTCCGACCGTCGGAATGCTTCTGAACGGGTGGAAATAGAGGCCTGCGCGGAGGGACAGCGTCTCAAAGAAAACTAGGTGCGCGTGCCTCTCCCCCTTGCGGGGCAACTTTTGCCACTCTCTCAGGGTGGGGCTGGGAAATCACGGCGTCCGGGTGAGCCACCGACCATCGAAACGTGCTCGGAACGGGAGGAAACGGAGGCCTGCGCGAGGGACAGCATCTGAAAGAGGACTATGTATGCCCACGTGACCCTCTTGTTGGGGAAACTTTTGGGCCAATGTCAGGGTGGGGCCGGGAAATCGCGGCCTCCGGGCAGGCCTTCGAGCGTCGGAAATTGCTCGGAACGGGCAGAAATGGAGGCCTGCGCGAAAAACAGCTTCTCAAAGAGGACTAGGTGCGCGCGCTTTGCCCTGTTTCCGTGCATCTTTTGCCTCTCTGTCAGGATCGGGCCGGGAAATCCTGGCCTTCGGGTGGGCCTCCAACCGTCGTAACTCGCTTGGTATGGGCAGAAACGGAAGCCTGCGCGGAGGGACAGCATCTCAAGGAGGACTAGGTGTGTCCGCGTCACCCTCTTTTCGGGGCAACTTTTGCCCCTCTGTCAGGGTGGGGCTGGGAAATCGCAGCCTCAGGGTGGGCGTCCGACCGTCGGAATGCACTTGGAACGGGCAGATTCAGAGGCCTGCGCGGTGGGACAGCTTCTCAAAGGGGACTAGGTGTGCCCTTGTCACCCTCTTTTTGGGGAAACTTTTGGCCCTCTGTCAGGGTGGGGCTGGGAAATCGCGGCCTCCGGGCGGTCCTCCGACCATCGGAACGTGCTCGGGACGGGCAGAAACAGAGACCTGCTCAGAAGGACAGCGTCTCAAAGGGGATTAGGTGTGTCCGCGTCACCCTCTTTCTGGGGAAACTTTTGGGCCTCTGTCAGGGTGGGGCCGGGAAATCGCGGCATCCGGGCGGGCCTCCGAACATCGGAACGCGCTCGGAATGGGTGTAAACGGAGGCCTGCGCGGAGGGACAGCGCCTCGAAGAGGACTAGGTGGACGCGCGTCACCCTGTTTTCGGGGCAACGTTTGCCCCACTGTCAGCGTGGGCCTGGGAAATCGCGGCCTCCGGGCAAGCCTCCGACCGTCGGAACGTGCTCGGAACGGGCAGAAACACAGCCGTGCGTGGAGGAAAGCGTCTCAAAGGGGACTAGGTGTATCCGCGTCGCCCTCTTTTTGTGGAAACTTTTGGGCCTCTGTCAGGGTTGGGCCGGGAAATTGCAGCCTCCGGGCGTGCCTCCGACCGTCGGAACGCGCTCCGAATGGGCGGAAACGGAGCCCTGCGCAAAGAACACCTTCTCAAAGAGGACTAGGTGCGCACGCCTCGCACTGTTTTCCGTGCATCTTTTGCCTGTCTTCATCGGGCCGGGAAATCCTGGCCTTCGGGCAGGCCTCCGACCGTCGTAACGCTCTCGGTATGGGCAGAAATGGAAGCCTGCGCAGAGGGACAGCGTCTCAGAGAGGACTATGTGTGTCCGCGTTTCCCTCTTTTCGGGGCAACTTTTGCCCCTCTATCAGAGTGGGGCCGGGAAATCGCCGCCCCCGGGAGGACCTCCGACCGTCGTAACACACTCGGAATGGGTAGAAACAGAGGCCTGAGCGGAGCGACAGCATCTCAAAGGGGACTAGGTGTGTCCGCGTCTCCCTCTTTTCGGGGCGCCTTTTTCCCCTCTGTCAGAGTGGGACCGGGAAATCGTGCCTCCGGGTGGACGTCCGACCGTCGGAACGCGCTCAGAACAAGCGGAAATGGAGGCCTACGCGGAGGGACAGCATCTCAAGGAGGACTAGGTGTGTCCGCGTCACCCTCTTTTCGGGGAAACTTTTGCCCCTCTGTCAGGGTGGAGCCGGGAAATCGCGGCCTCCGGGCCGGCCTCGGACTGTCGGAACGCGCTCGGTAAGGGCAGAAACAAGGCCAGAGCGGAGGGACAGCGTCTCAAAAAGGACTAGGTGTGTCCGTATCACACACATTTCGGGGCAACTTTTGCCCACCTGTCAGCGTGGGGCCGGGAAATCACGGCCTCCGGGCGTGACTCCGACCCTCGGAACGCACTCAGAAGTGGTAGAAATGGAGGGCTGCTCGAGGGTCATTGTCTCCATGAGGACCAGGTGTGTCCGTGTGACCCTCTCTTCGGTGAAACGTTTGCCCCTCTGTCAGCGTAGGGCCGGGAAATCACGGACTCCGGAGGGCCTATGACCGTCGGAACGCGCTCGGAACGGGTGGAAACGGTGGACTGCGTGAGGGACAGCGTCTCAAAGAGGACTAGGTGTGTCCGCGTCACCCTCTTTTCAGGGCAACTTTTGGCCCTCTGTCAGGGTGTGGCCAGGAAATCGCAGCCTCCGGGCAGTCGTCCGCCCGTCGGAACAGGCAGAAACACAGGCCTGCGTGGAGAGACAGCGTCTCAAAGGGGACTAGATGTGTCCGGGTCACCCTGTTTTTGGGGAAAGTTTTGGGCCTCTGTCAGGGTGGGGCCCGGAAATCGCGGCCTCCGAGCGGGACTCCGACCATCAGAACATGCTTGGAACGGGTGGAAACTGAGGCCTGCGCGAGGGACAGCGTCTGAAAGAGGACGAGCTGTGTCCGCGTAGCCCTCTTTTCGGAGAAACTTTTGGCCCTCTGTCAGGGTGAGGCCGGGAAATCACGATCTCCGGGCGGGCCTCCGACCGACGGAAAGTGCTCGTAACGGGTGGAAATGGAGGCGTGCACGGAGGGACAGCGTCTCCAAGAGGACTAGGCGCGCGCGCATCCCCCTGTTTTTGGGGCAACTTTTGCCCCTCTGTCAGCGTGGGGCCGGGAAATCTCGGCATCCGGGTGGGCCTCCGACCGTTGGAACTGGTGGAAGCGGAGGCCTGAGCGAACGACAGCGTCTCCAAGAGGACTAGCTATGTGTATCGCCCTATTTCAAGGGCAACATTTGCCGCTCTGTCATGGTGGAGCCTGGAAGTTGCACCCTCCGGGCATGTCTCCGACTGTTGGAACACGCACGGAATGGGAGGAAACGGAGGCCTGCATGAGGGACAGCGTCTCAAAAAGGACTAGGTGTGTCCGCGTCACCCTCTTTTCGGGGCACGTTTTGCCCCTTTGTCAGGCTGGGGCAGGGAAATCACGGCCTCCGCGCGGGGCTCCTACCGTCGGAATGTGCTCGGAATGGGCGGAAATGGAGGCCGGCGTGGACGGACAGCGTCTCAAAGAGGACTAAGAGCTCGTTCATCGCCCTCTGTCAGGGTGGAGCCGGGAAATCGCGGCGTCCGGGCGGTCCCCTGACCGTCGGAACGCGCTCGGAACGAGCGGAAGCGGAGGCCTGCGCAGAGGGACAGCGTCTACAAGAGTATTAGGTGCGTGCGCTTCGTCTTGTTTTCCGAGCAACTTTTGCCTCATCTTTCAGGGTGGGGCCGGGAAATCTAGGCCTCCAGGCGGGCCTCCGACCGTCGGAACGCGCTCGGAACGGGCGGAAGCGGAGACCTGCATTGAGGGAAACCGTCTCAAAGAGGACTAGGTGTGTCCGCGTCAGCCTCAATTCGGGGCAACTTTTGGCCCTCTATCAGGGTGGGGCCGGGAAATCTCGGACTCCAGGTATATGTCAGACCATCGGAACGCGCTCAGAACACGCGGAAACGGAGGCCTGCGCGAGGGACATCGTCTCAAAAAGGTCTGGGTGTGTCTGCGTGGCCCTTTTTTCGGAGCAACTTTTGCCCCTCTGTCAGGGTGGAGCCAGGAAATCGTGGCCTCTGGGCAGCCCTCTGACCGTCGCAACGCGCCCGGAACAAGCGGCAACGGATTCCTGCATGGCGGGACAGCGTCTCAAAGGGGACTAGGTGTGTACGCGTCACCTTCTTTTCGGGGCAACTTTTGCCCCTCTGTCAGAGTGGGGCCGGGAAATCACGGCCTCCGGGCGTACGTCCGACCGTCGGAACGCGCTCTGAACAAGCGGAAACGGAGGCCTGCGCAAAGGGCCGTTTCTCCAAGAGCACTAGGTGCGCGCGCTTCCCCTTGTTTTCGGGGCAACTTTAGCCCCACTGTCAGGGTGGGGCCGGGAAATCGCGGCGCCCGGGTGGGCCTCCGATCGTCGGAACGCGCTCGGAATGGGCGGAAGAGGAGGCCTTGGCGAGGGAGAGCGTCTCAAAGAGGACTAGGTGTGTCCGCGTCACCCTCTTTTCGGGGCAACGTTGGCCCCACTGTCAGGGTGGGGCTGGGAAATCACGGCCTCCGGGAGGGCATCCGACCGTCGGAACTTGCTCGGAACGGGCGTAAACGGAGGCCTGGGTGAGGGACAGCGTCTCAAAGAGGACTGGGTGTGTCCACGTGGCCCTCTTTTCGGGGCAACTTTTGGCCCTCTGTCAGGGTGGGGTCGGGAAATCGCGGCTTCCGGGCGGGCCTCCGACCTTCGGAGCGCGCTCGGAACGGGCAGAAACGGAGGGCTGCGTGGAGGCACTGCTTCTGCAAGAGGCCTAGGTACGTGCGCATCCCCCTGTTTTAGGGGAAACTTTAGCCCCACTTTAAGCGTGGGGCCGGGAAAGAACATCTCCGGGCGGGCCTCCGACCATCAGGAAGCTTTTGGAACGGGCGGAAGCGGAGGGTTGCGCGAGGGACAACGTCTCAAAGAGGACTAGGTGTGTCCACGTGGCCCTCTTTTCGGGGCAACGTTTGCCCCTCTGTAAAGGTGGAGCCGGAAAATCGCCACCTCTGGGCGGACATCCGACCGTCGGAACACACTCGGAACGGGTGGAAACGGACTCCTGCGCGGAGGGACAGCGTCTCAAAGGGAACTAGGTGTGTCTGCTTCACCCTCTTTTCGGGGAAACTTTTGACCCTCTGTCAGGGTGAGGCCGGGAAATCGCGGCCTCCGGGCGGTCCTCCGACCGTCGGAATGCGCTCAGAACGGGCGGAAACAGAGGCCTGCCCGAGGGACAGCGTCTCAAAGGGGACCAGGTGTGTCCGCGTCACCCTCTATTCGGGGCAACTTTTGGCCCTTTGTCAGGGTGGGGCCGGGAAATCCCGGCCTTTGGGCGGACTTCCGACCGTCGGAAAGCTCTTGGTACAGGGAGAAACGGAGGCCTGCGCGGACGGACAGTATCTCAAAGAGGACTGGGTGTGTTCGCGTGGCCCTCCTGTTGGGGCAACTTTTGCCCCTCTGGAGATTGGGACCGGGAAATCGCAGCCTCCGGGCGGGCCTCAGACCGTCGGAATGTGCTCGGAACAGGCGGAAACCGATCCCTGCGTGGAGGGACAGCGTCTCCAAGAGGACTAGGTGCGCGCGCATCCGCCTTGTTTCTGGGCAACATTGGCGCCACTGTCAGAGTGGGGCCAGGAAATTGCGGTCCTTGGGCGGGCCTCCGTCCGTCGGAACATCCTCGAAACGGGCGGAAACGGAGGCCTGCGCTAAGGGACAGCATTTGAAAGAGGACTAGGTGTATCCGCGTCACCCTCTTTTCGGGGCAACTTTTGGCCCTCTGTCAGGGTGGGGCCGGGAAGTCGCTGATCCGGGCGTGCCTCTGACCGTCGTAACGTGCTCTAAACGGGTGGAAACGGAGGCCTGCGCTAGGGACAGATGCTCCAAGAGGATTAGGTGTGTTCGCGTGGCTCTCTTTTCGGGTCAACTTTTGCCCCTCTATCAGGGTGCAGCCGGGAAATCGCGGCCTCTGGGCGGGCCTCCGACCGTCGGAACGCACTGGGAACGGCGGGCACAGATTCCTGCGCGGAGGGACAGCGTCGCAAAGAGGACAAGGTATGTCCGCGTCACCCTCTCTTTGGGGAAACTTTTGGGCCTCTGTCACGGTGGGGCCGGGAATTCGCCACCTCCTGGCGGTACTCCAACCGTCGGAACACGCTCAGAACGGGCGGAAGCAGAGGTCTGCGCGGAGGAACAGCGTCTCAAAGGGGACTAGGTGTGTCCGCGTCACCCTCTTTTTGGGGAAACTTTTGGGCTTCTGTCAGGGTGGGGCCGGGTAATAGCGCCCTCGGGCGGTCCTCCAACCAACGGAACGTACTCGGAACGGGCAGAAACAGAGGCCTGCGCAGAGGCACAACGTCTCAAAGGGGACTAGGTGTGTCCGCGTCACCCTCTTTTAGGGGAAACTTTTAGGCCTCTGTCTGGGTGGGGCCGGGAAATCGCGGTGTCCGGGCGGGCCTCCGACCTTCGGAACGTGCGCGGAACGGACGGAAACGGAGCCCTGCGCGAAGAACAGCTTCTCAAAGAGGACTAGGTTTTCGCGCTTTCCCCTGTTTTCCGTGCATCTTTTGCCTCTCTGTGAGGATCGGGCCGGGAAATCCTGGCCTTCGGGCAGGCCTCCGACCGTCGTTACGCGCTCGGCATGGGCAGTAACGAGAGCCTGCGTGGAGGGACAGTGTCTCAAAGAGGACTATGTGTGTCTGCGTGGCCTTCTTTTCGGGGCAACTTTTGCCCCTCTGTCAGAGTGGGGACGGGAAATCGCGGCCTCCAGGCGGGCGTCCGACCATAGGAACGCGCTCAGAACAAGCAGAAACGGAGGCCTGCGTGGAAGGACAGCGTCTCAAAGAGGAGTGGGTGTGTCCGCGTGTCCTTCTTTTCGGGGCAACTTTTGCGCCTCTGTCAGGGTGGGGCCGGGAAATCCTGGCCATCGGGCGGGACTCTGACCGTCGTAATGCTCACGGAATGGGCGGAAACGGATTTGCGCGCAGAGGGACAGCGTCTCGAAAGGGACTAGGTGTGTCCGCGTTACCCTATCATTGGGGAAACTTTTGGGCCTCTGTAGGGTGGGGCAGAGAAATTGCGGCCTCTGGAGGTCCTCCGACCGTCGGAACGCACTAGGAATGGGCGGAAATGGGGGCCTGCGCGGAGGGACAGCGTCTCAAAGTGGACTAGGCTTGTCCACGTCACCCTCTTTTTGGGGAAACTTTTGGGCCTCTGTCAGCGTGGGGCCGGGAAATCGCGGCCACCGGGCGGACCTCCGACCGTCGGAAAGTGCTCGGACGGGGCAGAAACAGAGGCCTGCGCGGAGGGACAGCGTCTCAAAAGGGACTAGGTGTGTCCGCGTCACCCTCTTTTTGGGGAAACTTTTGGGCCTCTGTCAAGGTGGGGCCGGGAAATCGCGGCCTCTGGGCGGGCTTCCGACCGTCGGAACGCGCTCGGAATGCGTGCAAACGGAGGCCTGCGGGGAGGGACAGCGCCTCCAAGAGGACTAGGTGTGTCCACGTCGGCTTCTTTTCAGGGCAAGTCTTGCCCATCTGTGAGGGTGTGGCCGGGAAATCGCAGCTTCCGGGCGGGACTCCGACCATCAGAATGCGCTCGGAATGGGCAGAAACGGAGGCCTGCGGGATAGACAGCGTCTCAAAAGGACTTGGTCCGCGCACTTTGCTCTGTTTTCGGGGCAACTTTTGCCCCTCTGTCAGGGTGGGACCGGGAAATCCCGGCCTCCGGGCGGGCCTCAGACCGTGGGAAAGTACTCGGAACGGGCTAAAATGGAGTCCTGCATGAAAGGACAGAGTCTCAAAAAGGACTAGGTGTGTCCGCGTGGCCCTTTTCGGGGCAACTTTTCCACCTCTGTTAGGGTGGGGCCAGGAAATCCTAGCCTTCAGGCGGGCCTCTGACCGTTTTAACGCGCACGGAAGGGCGGAAACAGATTTCCTTGCGAAGGGACAGCGTCCCAAAAGGGATTAGGTGTGTCCACATCACCCTCTTAAAGGGGAAACTGTTGGGCCTCTGTCAGGGTTGGGCCGGGAAATCGCGGCCTCTGGCGGGCCTCCAACCGTCAGAACGCACTAGAAATGGGCAGAAACAGAGGCCTGCGCGGAGGGACAGCGTCTCAAAGGGGACTAGTTGTGTCCGCGTCACCCTCTTTTTGGGGAAACTGTTGGGCCTCTGTCAGAGTGGGGCCGGGAAATCGCGGCCTCTCGGCAGGACTGCCACCTTAGGAATGCGCTCAGAATGGGCACAAATGGAGGCCAGCGCGGAAGGATAGCGTCTCAAATAGGACTAGGTGTGTCCGCGTCACCCTCTTTTCGGGGAAACTTTTGGCCCTCTGTCAGGGTGAGGACGGCAAATCGCGGCCTCCATGCGGTCCCCCGACCGTCGGAACGCAATCGGAACAGGTGGAAACGGAGGCCTGCGCGGAGGGAGAGCGTCTGCAAGTGGACTAGGTGCGTGTGTCCCCCTGTTTTCGGGCCAAATTTTTCCCCTCTGTCAGCGTGGGGCCGGGAAATCCGGCCTCCGGGGGGGCATCCGACCGTCGGAATGCGCTCGGAACGGGCTGAAACGGAGGCCTGAGCGAGGGACAGTTTCTCAAAGAGGACAAGGTGCGCGCGCGTCGCCCTCTTTTCGGGACAACCTTTGCCCCTCTGTCCGACTGGGGCCGGGAAATCAGGGCCTCCGTGCAGGCCTCCGAACGTCGGAACGCTCTCGGAATGGGCGGAAACGGAGGCCTGCGCGGAGGGACAGCATCTGAAAGAGGACTAGCTGTGTCAGCATCACCCTCTTTTCGGGGCAACTTTTGCCCCACTGTCAGTGTGGGGCCGGGAAATCGCGGCCTTTGAGCGGGCCTCCGACTTTCGGAACGCGCTCGGTAAGGGCTGAAATGGATGCCTGAGCGGAGGGACAGCGTCTCAAAGAGGACTGTGTGTGTCCACGTGGCCCTCTTCACGGAGCAACTTTTGCCCCTCTGGAAGGGTGAAGCTGGAAACTCGCGGCCTCTGGGCGTGCATCCGACCGTCAGAACGCACTCAAAACGGGTGGAAACGGAGGCCCCCGCGGAGGGACTGCGTCTCCAAGGGAACCAGGTGTGTCCGTGTGGCTCTGTTTTCGGGGCAACTTTTGCCCTCTGTCAGGGTGGAGCCGGGAAATCCCTGCCTCCGGGAGGGCCTCAGACCGTGGGAACGTGCTCGGAACGGGTTGAAACGGAAGCCTGCGCGAGGGTCAGCGTCTCAATCGTGACTAGGTGTGTCCACGTCACCCTCTATTCGGGGCAACTTTTGGCCCTCTGTCATGGTGGTGCCGCGAAATCATGGCCTCCAGGCCGTCCTCCGACCGTCAGAACGCGCTCAGAACGTGAGGAAACGGAGGCCTGCGCGAAGGACAGCTTCTCAAAGAGGACTCGGTGCGCGCGCTTCGCCCTGTTTTCTGGGCATCTTATGCCTCTCTTTCAGGA
>NW_025335897.1:0-15445 GCF_004798865.1 Varanus komodoensis
AGAGGAGAAGTTTATTTTACCTGCAGGGACCACACTCGTTAGAGTGCAGTGCCGAGCAGAAGAATGCAGCTTTTTTATACTCTTTTACAACTATGCAGGTGCTTGAATAACAGCAAACAATGGGGAACCCCACTGAGCTACATTTGCACATTTTGCACATTTCCCATGCTAAAGCAAGAAAGCGAGGGTACAAGGGCGTGACATTTGCGGTTATGCTTGAGCGTAGCCTGCTTTGTTTTCATCCTTGCGTAGCATGCACATTCGTTGGGGTTCCTGTTCTTGTTCACGCAAACAGGACACCCTGATCATGCTTTTTACCCGTGACAAGCCATGCCCTGGCTGCATGTTCGATTATGAGGGGGGGTTACAACAACTTGAGCCTCTGAGGAATGTCCGATTTAACAACAGTGTCAGAGAAAAAGTGTCTTTCACTGAACATGGCAAGAGATACGATCTCGTGAATTGGATCTGGTCTCCAAATGGATCTCTCTACCCTGTGAAAGTTGGATGGGTTGATCTGGGAGCTCCCCCAGGCCAAGACTTCATCCACTCTGTAACAATTGTGTGGGCCACAAAGTGGGTTTGAAGTGAACCATCTGAATTAGCAGGCAACAGTCCCACTCTTGCAAAAAAGATGCAATGCTTTCTTTTTAGACCAATGTCCTACTGAATGTGGGGTGGTGGGGCAGGGGTCTCTTTCCAGTTGGACATGCTTTGCTCACCAAACATCCCATCTTTTGACCATGAACACTCCAGGGAGCTCCAATAATATGTCCCAATCTTCAATTTCTGGAGAACTAGTGCCAGTAATAGGCAAGAGCAGGCATGATGAACCTATGCTTGGATCCAGAAAAAGGCAGCCTCCTGAGCTCCTGGCTGCCTCAGAAGAGATTTAGTAAGAGCCTCTGTCCCAGTGTTGCTGAGAAGGCTGGAAGCAACAAGGTATTATTCATTCCGCCATATTAGTGACCCCATCTGGCATGCATGAAAACATGTTGAAGTCTTTCTCTCTATTTTAGACAATGCCCTTTGTGAGGTGTGTGGAGAGGTGCACTCCAGGGCACTGGAGAAGAGTTCCAGAGGGGAAGCCAGTTTGCTGCTACAGATGTTAACATTGTGCAGCAGGGATGTTTTCCTCCTCTACAGGTACCTCAAATATGTATAAATGCAGAAATTATAGGGGTGAGGTGGTGGAATCAAGCAAGGCTCAAGGAAACTTCCTAAACAAAGTGGGCAATTCAGACTTACTGATGGTTGTTGGTTTTATGTACATATTTAATTATTCTTAATAGATGGATTGTTTGTTTTGATTTCTGTAAGCCACCCTGAGAAGTGTTTGCGTATAGGGTGGGGTATAAATCTTTTAAAAAAATGTTTTTTGTTGCCTTTACGAATGCTATCTTTGATTGTAGAACTCTGTTTTGTTCTAGTTTGCAAAAGTTCCACAGGTGCAGAAGACCTCTGAGTAAATAGCCTAACAGTGACCCCAGTGAATTATGAATAGTGTCCTTTACAGTATATTTTCTATCCTCCCATTTCCTTTTCCTGATAGTGGTTCTGACATGGTTGGGTTTACATGGGATGTAAAGCTGGTTGAACAGACTGGCAATCAGGGTAGTTTTTAGGTCCTCCATGTAACGCTGGAGAATTTCAGCCAAGTCTGAAAAAGATCACCTTTTCCAAGTAAAAATCGGTGCCCCCTGGTCTCCAGCTTCAGCACTAAGTGCTCTCAGGTAATAAGTTAAGAAAACCTGTCATTAATATGTTTATTTTCTGTGCTCATTTCAACAATGCTACATGGGAAAGGTTGCAGCATGTCCCCAACATTCTGAGCGGCATCATATTCTCCTTTACTAAAAAATGAACATGAGTCTTGCCCATGGAGTGGTCATTTGGTGATGAAGGGACACAATTTTTGTCTTCTATAATTACGGTCTAATTCCCAAAGATGAAATATAAGTAATTAAAGGTGAAAAATAAGCTAAGGAAAGGAGAATTCCATAGCTTCATTTGAGGGTTGGACTACACCTCCGCATACAAAGTTGTGCACCTGGGTTGAATTATTTCAGTAGCTTTTCCTTATTTCAGATGCACCTTACTGTGTTCCATGCCCACAAGATCAGCACCCAAACAAGAGCCATGACCAGTGCATCCCCAAGAAGATCCACTTTCTTTCCCATGAAGAGACAGTTGGTATCCTTTTCATTTGTATGCTTGTTTTGCTTTGTCTCTGCACATCTGCTGTGTNNGCAACTTTCATTAAATATCATGACACACCCATTGACAAAGCAAACAACCGGGACCTCAGCTACATCCTCCTCATCTCTCTGCTGCTCTGGTTCCTCTCATCCTTCCTCTTCTTCGGTCAACCCACACAGGTCACCTGTCTTCTCCGAAAAGCTGCATTTGGTATCACCTTTTCTCTTGCAGTTTCTTGTGTGTTGGCAAAAACTGTTGTGGTGGTCTTGGTCTTTATGGCCACCAAGCCAGGAAGCATGGAAAGTCAGATCTTGGGGAGACCACTGTCAACCTCCATTGTGCTGGTCTGTCCCCTCATCCAAGCTGTAATGTGTATTGTCTGGTTCCTCACCTCTCCCTCTTTTCCCAATCTGGACTTCCATTCCCTGGTTGAGGAGATCATCATGGAATGCAGTGAAGGCTCCATCACCACGTTTTACACTGCCCTGGCTTACATGGGCTTCCTGGGTCTTCTCAGCTTCAGTGTGGCTTTCCTGCCCAGGAAGCTACCTGACAGCTTCAACGAAGCCAAGTTCATCACTTTCAGCATGCTGGTCTTTTGCAGCATGTGGGTCTGCTTTGTGCCCACCTACCTGAGCACCAAGGGGAAGTATGCAGTGGCTGTGAAGGTCTTCTCCATCTTGTCCTCTGGGGCTGGTCTGCTGGGTTGCATCTTTCTCCCCAAATACTACATTATTCTTCTCAGGCCCAGTCTCAATAGCAGAGGCCATCTCATAAGAAAAACATAATCTGTACATTTCATCATTTGAAGATACCTGTTTATTAACCATAGCCTGAAGAATCATTGTTCCAAAGTGCAGTTTTGCATTGGGTCATTTTGTTTATTATATCAAGGTACAGAAGTCACTCAGCTTCAATATTGTGGAAGTAGGTCATTATTTTGTTCTAGCTTATCTTTTTGAAAAATAAGCTGAGATAGATGGTGGTGCATTGGATGAAGATTTTATTTTTCTGAGGGCTTTGTTTGATTCAATTTTCTTCACTAGACCCAGGGACAAAGTGAATCTTTTTACTATAGTCAAAAGACCTTCTCTTTCGCATAGTAGGATTATCTAGCAACCCCTGGCTCAAGGTGCAATACTTGCCAGATGGACATCTCCCTGGACCCATGCTTGTTTCAAAGGGAATCTAGCAAAACTGCATCCTCATGCCTGCACCATTTAATTGATGTATAACAACAGTGTTATTAGCCAAAATTCTCCAGCATCCCTATTCCTTAATTGGCTACAAACCCAATTACCATCCTTCTGTACACAGAGGGTGCTTTCCCTTGTCTGAAACCAAAGTGGGGTTAATAAGATTTCTGGGGGCATTTGCCAGGTATTTGCAAGAAGAACACCTGGCTGTTAATGGCAGCAAAATCCCAGGTCATGGTGTTCTCTCAAAGTTGCAGGGTCCACAGACTTGTAAGTTCTACAGGCCAAACCCCAAGTTTGGCTTTTCCTTTTGGTAAAGGCCTTCCTGGCAAGGTCTGTGACACTCATGCTCAACCTTATTGTCCTGAATAGTATCCCAGACGCACCTCATCAGAATGAGCCCCCTGTTGTGAAATCAAACAAAGAAATATCCAAAATCCCTTTGAGGAAAACCTGCAGTGTACATATAGAATACTTGAAGTGGGGAAATGTATGGAAGCTGAATTCATTTGCATAGGAATATCTGCCAAAAGGTAAATTCCCACAAACAATGAGATCTCCAGGCCTTTATTATTCTGAAAGGTGTAGAAGCAGCAGGCTCACAGCAAAGTTGGCCATCACATCCTCTGGGTGGCCTGAGGCAGGAGCAAAAGAAGTGAGACCAGCCAGATCCTCAGCATCACAGGCAGCTGAACTTCAGAAGTCATTGAAGCACCAAAAAGCAGTCACTTTGCAGTCCCAGCCCAGCAGGGGATTGGGTGTTAGGGAAGGATGTGCAGATGCCGAATGACTGGACACAACTGCAGCCTCATGGGGAGTGACCCAGATCATATTTGTTCCAGGTGTGTTTTCTCTGGGATTTTTGCTATTGCTCTCCTGCACTGAAATCCCTGTGGAATTGATCAAAAAATTCTGGCATTTCCATAACTCTATGGCAGAGAAATTCCCTCAGCCTGAGAATTCCAGTGCTGAAAAAACAGTATTACATCCCTCCTCTCTATTGTGCAAGCAAGTGCTTGGACAGGTTTTTGCAACCAAATCTGTCTGGGACCTTCTCCTTTCTTAGTTGAAAATGCTAGCAAGTTGAGCAAAACTGGATGAGCCAGGTTGCTGATCAATGCTCTTTTTGATATGGAGGGGTCAAAGATCTCTTTCAAGAGCTTGGGGTGAGAGAGGGAATGTGTGAGGTATCTGGTTTGGAACTAGGGAATCCGTTGGATTTCAATGGTTCAGCTCCTGGTTCAGGCAGACTTTGCATCTGCCCACATGGAGAATTTCTGTGGGCAGCTGTCTGAAAGTGAGTCCTTCTGTTCCACATGTCTGAAAGCGAGTCCTTCTGTTCCACAAGTAGGGTTTTAGAGATACTGCAGGGACTGACAGGAATCCTACAGAGAGGGGTCAGGTACCAGGGAGGATGGGAGGAAGGAGGAGGCTGGGAACTCCAAGGAAGGAAGTGGTGGGAAGGAGTTGAGGTGCATGTACACCAATGCTTGGAGCATGGGTAATAAGCAGGAAGAGCTTGAAGCTCTCCTGGGAATAGGACGGTATGACCTGGTGGGAATCACAGAAACTTGGTGGAATGAAAGGCAAGTCCGGAATGTGAACATAGAAGGGTATCACCTTTTTAGAAAGGACAGGAAGGGAAAGAGAAGTGGGGGGGCGTGTGTTTAAACATCACGGAAGGGATAGGATGCAGTGAGATAGAAGGCAGCACAGATGGGGATTCGGTAGAGGCAATCTGGGTGAAACTTAGGGGTTTTGACAGGGAAAGAGACCTGACAGTGGGGGTATGTTATCACCCTCCAGGTCAACTTGAGACCCTGGATGATGTCCTGACAGGCCAGATTCTAAGGATATCGCGGGGGAGAGACGCAGTAGTTATGGGAGATTTCAATCTCCCAGATATTAGTTGGGAGACTCACTTGGTGGTGACAGCCAGGTCACGTCACTTCCTAGAAGCTCTAGAGGGAGGGTTTTTCACACAGAGGGTGCCAGAGGTGACAAGGGGGGGAAACATCCTTGACTTGGTCTTGACCAATAGGGAGGAGCTGATAGATGAAGTACAGGTTAGGGGAGCTCTGGATGCGAGTGATCACTCCATCCTCTGCTTTGAGAGCAGGGGACTGAGGATGTGCAGCAGGTGGAGCTCTAGAAGCTGGGACTTCAAGAGGGTCAACTTTGGCCAACTGAAGGCCAGACTAGGGAAAGTCTCCTGGGATAGGTTACTGGAAGGGTAGCGAGTTGAGGAGGGGTGGATGGCACTCAAAAGTGAGGTTTTGGAGGTGCAATCCTTGATGATACCTCTAGTCAGTAAGGTGGAGAGGCGGAGGAGAGTGCCGCCAAGTATGCAAAAGGAGGTGGTTAGAGGGATTAGATGAAAGAGGAACCTCCATAGGTAATGGGTACTGGGGAAATAGGCAAAAGGGTATACCAAGAGGAGGAGGAACATTGCAGAAGGATTCTTCACAAGGCTAAGGCTGATTACGAGCTGAGACTTGCCAAGAATATCAAGAGCAACAAAAAGGGCTTCTTTCAGCATGTAGATAGGAAGAGGAAGGGGAGACAAGTGCTGGGACCACTAAATAAGGAGGAAGGAGATCCAGTGACTGATACAAGGGAACAGGCACAGATGCTAAATGACTATTTTGCCTCTGTGTTCTCCCAAAAGCAGGAAGGGGAAGTCTGCATAGAGATTAGGTGAGGCTGGGGACTTAGGGGCACAGATTAAAGTCAGCCCCCTTGAAGTCGAGGGGCTCCTCAGGGCAATGGATATTTCAAAGGCACCAGGCCCTGACAGGTTACACCCAAAAGTACTTAGAGAGTTGGCAGGGGTTCTCTCACACCCGCTGGCCTCATTTTTGAGACCTTGTGGAGAACAGGTGAAGTTCCAGAGGACTGGAGGGTGGCATCAGTGGTCCCAATTTTCAAAAAGGGTAGTAGAAAGGACATGGGGAATTATACACCGGTTAGCCTTATGTCCATTGTAGGAAAAACAATGGAAAGGTTCATAATAGAGAGAGATCTAATGATGCTAGATAGGGAAGGGAGGCTGACAGCCACACAACAAAACGTCCACAAAAACAGGTCCTGCCAGACAAACTTTGTGGAATTCTATGACAAGATTTCGCAATGGGTAGATGGAGGGGAGGCAGTGGATTTGGTATCCCTGGATTTCAGCAAGGCCTTTGACAAAGTGCACCATGTTATCCTGGTGGAGAAACCAAGGAGTTTTGGGATACACCAAAGCACTGTCCGGTGGATTAGGGCATGGTTGACTGACCAAAAGCAGAAGGTAACCATTAGCGGGGAATCATCGGGATGGCAGCCAGTGACAAGTGCGGTCCCCCAGGGCTCTGTCCTGTGGCCGATCCTGTTTAATCTTTTCATTAACGACATGGAAGAAGGGGTGAACAGTCTGCTGCTCAAATTCGCAAACGACGCTAAAACTGGAGCAGTGGCCACAACTGAGGAGCAGGTACTCCAGATCTAAAAGGATCTGGACAGACTATGAACGTGGGCAGGATGGAGCAGGATGGCGTTCAATGTGGATATGTGTAAAGTATTGCACTTCGGTCATAGGAATAGCTGTCATAAGTACAGCTTAGGGGACAAGTGGCTGGAGAGCAGCACTTGTGAAATGGACCTCAGGGTACTGGTTGACTGCAGACTGAACATGAGTCAGCAGTGTGATGCGGTGGTTAAGAGGGCGAACACCACCCTTGGCTGCATAGCCAGAAGCATGACTTCTAGATAGAGAGAGGTATTACTACCACCCTCTTTAGCTCTGGTGTGCCCGTGCTCAATTTTGGCCCCTCATTACAGAAAGAAAATAGCAAGGTTAGAGTCAGTGCAGTGTAGTGTCACAAGGTTGGTGGCCGGTTTGCAGGGGATGCCGTATGAGGTGTGACTGAGGGAACTGGGTCTCTTCAGCTTGGAGAAGAGGAAACTCAGAGGAGATATGTTGGCGATGTACAGGTATGTGAGGGGATGTCACACGGAGATGGGTAGAGACCTGTTCTTCCCTGCAGAGGAAGGCAGGACATGGTCCAATGGAGCAAAGCTCAGGAAGCCAAGGTTCCATTTGGATGCCAGGTAAGCACTTCCTGACAGTCAGGACCCCGAGGGTGTGGAATGGGCTTCCATGAGAGGTCATTGAGGCCCCATTGGTGCGGGTGTTCAACGATAGGCTGGACATGCACATGGTAGGCATGTCGTGAGTGGAGCCGGCTGGAACCGGGAGTCAAACTAGATGGCCCAGGAGGCCCCTTCTGACTCTGTTTCTATGATTCTATAGTTGTGCTTGTTGTTCTTGCACAAGAAGCTCTGTAGGGCCAGTTAGATGATGTTGAGAATGAGGAAATCCCACAATCCCTGAATGCCACTCCTGTTTTGCAGAACATTTTAAGGTATTGTTCCACATGTAGCTTCCCATTAAAACAAGCTTTTGCATTTGCAATGAATATTTTCATCTATAAATTTTATCTTGGATTGTGCTAATGTTTGGTTATGGAGAATTCTTTCTCACATTGCATCCATTTCTGTGGCTTCTCCTAGGATTAAATCCACTCCCCACTACCTGCCCCAATATCATGATGCCTGCAGTGGTAGAAGCAGGTGATTACTATGCATGCAATTTCAAGCATGATGCAACCCTCAGGAGAAATGTGTTTTGAGCCTTTACATTTCACTTGCAAAGGGAGGGGTGATGTTAACAGAGGGAAGAATCAATCCTGTCTTTGTTCAACCCTCTTGACTGCTGGAGAAAAATTGGGCCATTTTAGCACTTGCGTTTCAGGGCTGGGCAGCAGGAAGCAGACATGAGGAAAGTGGAAGCCAGATCCCAGGGGCATTTGCAATCAGAGAGGAAGAAATTGGAAAAACAGGAAGCCCAGTTCTGGAAGGCAAAGCTGGGCTAGAGGGAGATGCTTGCTCCAGCAGGATTCCTCTGCAACAGCTGCCCAGTGTTTTTCTCTCTCCCCAGGAGGAGGCAATGGCCTTCCAGGCCAGTTGAGGCTTTTTGGCTCTGTTGGAATTTTATAGGAGATTAGCATGAATTAATGAATCAAGCAGTACACAAAAAAACACACACACACACTGTCCAGTCAGTCTTTTTTTTTCAGTAGCTGTAGGCCTTAGCATATAAAATAGAAATGTTACAAAATGAAATATAAACAAATAAAAGCAGATAAGATGTAAAGTGTTAAAATTGCCTTAAAACATTCCAGAATTTAGTTAGGTAGGGATAACAAAGGCATTCGATAATTTATTACACAGAGCCTCTCAGGACCAGGGGACCTTAGAACTCTGAAACAAAAGTAGACCTTCCTTTAATAGCACCAACTAGGCATTTTCATTAGAGATTTCATTGTGAGCTGCTTGTTTTGATCTGCTAGGAGAAAGGTCAGAGGTGCAGAAGCTGGTTCCCCTGAAATAAGCAAGAATAGGGGAGTAATCCCTTCAGTCATGAGGTCTTTATAATAATTGTAAAATAAGAATACATGAGCTCCTGTTTCAATATTGCCATCTCCACATGGACAGAAATGATTTTCCAAGGGAATTCTCTTAAATCTACCCTCAAGAACAGCTTGGGACTAAATATTGAGTCTTTCATATGTGACAGCTTGTCAATATGTTTATCAAAGGGTATCAGAGGACTACAGAAATAATTGACCAAACCATGGGCAACATCTATTTGCAATAGCCAGATTCTTCTCTTGTTCAGGGTCATATGGGCACTGATTGATAGAGGCTTAGCTTTCCTGAGTCCTAACTACAATATTCGCTGGGAGATAGGCCATAAAGTGAAGCTTTGTGATGATGTGCTTCATCCAAACACACTTGGGAGAGCCTTTATGAGCATTAAGCAGTAGGGGATGAGTGCAGCTGGAATGGTGCTAGACAGTTAGTTCTGCACAGGTGATGGTCTTCAGTTGCCTCCTTTTAAATAGTGAAAATGTGTCAGTAATTTCAAGCTCTGAGATGACTTTCCCATCAAATATTTCTGATGGTCCAGTGAGGACCCTGTTGATTGAAAATCCAATCCAAGATATGTAAAGGCTTAGACTTGATTTATTGGTGGGTTCTCCATGGATCATTTGTGGACTCTGTGAATTCTGAAAAACACCAGGACTTTGGATTTGCTGTAGTTAACCATGTTTTCTTCATATCAGCACCTGGTGAAAGACCTCAGCAATCCTCTTGAATCTACTTCAGTTTGGGATAGGATGGTCTCTGCAATTGAGATTGGGCTTCAGAAGTATAATGTAGCATTTGGGGAGAAAAATGCAGCCCAGGAGACCAGCTCCAGAGGCAAAGATGGAGAAGACCTCCACGGCCACTGCATACTTTCCATGGATGCTCAGGTAGGTGGGCACAAAGGAGACCCATACACTTCAGAAGACCAACATGCTGAAGGTGATGAGCTTAGTTTCATCGAAGCTGTTGGGCAGTTTCCTGGCCAGAAAGCCACGCTGAAACTGAGAAGAGCCAGGAATCCCATGTAAGCCAGGACAGTGTAAAACATGATGGCAGAGCCTTCATTGAATCTCACAATGATCTCACCAGCCAGGGAATGGAAATTAAGAATGGAGGAGAGGTCAGTAACCAAACAGCACAGATGACAGCCTGGATAAGGGGACAGACCAGTACAACAGAGGTAGTCAGTGGTCTCCCCAGAGCTTTTTCATTGTACCAGAGATAACCTCACGCCATTAATTTCTTTTATTTATTCTTGTATTTACATCCCATATTTTTTTTTCCTTACAAATAACTCAAGGAATCTTATTTAATTTTCCTTATCCAGTCAAATGTTATCCACCAAAGAACTATTCTCTGCAGTGTGAGAGTCTGTGACTAGTCCAAACTCACTCAGAGAAGTCCAGGGTGCAGACAAGAACCCAGACTGCCAAATCCCAGTCCCACCCTCCTAACACTCTAAATCATGACACCACCCTTACTCTCTTGAAAACAAGTAGCCTTTCATGGTCCAGTACATCACATAGTAAGATGCTGCTTAGGACTCTTATTGCAACCATCCCTATGAGGTAGCTCATTCATTGATGCATGGAGGAAGTATGGGTATTTCATAATACCCTATTTGTTCCTTTCTGTCTATGGCATCAGAAGACTGCCTGATATTTCTCTCAATTGGTTATCTCAGTGACACAGAGCCATTGTTAGCTAGGATTTGTCATCCAAGACACTCCCAAGATTTCTTCCTTTTTTCCATGAAGGAGGTCACAAGGCAGCTTCACCAGGTGAGAAGACCCCCCTTCCCTGTCACCTGGAATTGAAGAAAACACCCACTGCAGTAACATATCTGTTCTCAGAGTTGGCCCTTGTCTCCGCAGATCTCTCACAGCTATCTGCAGATGAACACATTTACCTCAGGGATCTTGAAAATGCCCATTAAAGATGCAGTATTTGATCTGCAGTCAAAATCCTGTATGATGGAGATGAGTTGACCCTGCTTTTCACATTTATAATTTGGTATCATTCTCCGCCGGGTGGACAGCAACAGGAAGTTGTTCTTATGTACTACTCTGAACAAGTCCCTGGGATGATAGATGCGGAAGCCAAGTGTCATGTTGGGAAGGAGGGCTGGATCATTGTTGACCTCATTGGTGGCAAACACCAAAGCCTTGATGTGCTGGTTGTTCCTAATGATTGACCTGTCATGGCAGGAGCAAAATCAGGAGATAGGTGAGGATAAGCACAGATCGGGTCACTTGTTTTGTTTTTTTTTCAAGAAAAATGTGCCAGAATCCTTTCCCCCAGGAAGACCTACTAAGGATATCACTGGCTGAATGCTCTTTAATAATTTACAAAGGAAAACAAAGAAAAAAGAAGTTTTTAGAACCTTCCAAGATCAGAGGAAATTGTTTCCATCCAGGATAGCAACAATATGCCCCTTGGTCAGCCAAAGTGATTATGGAGCACTGCCCAAAGAGGAGGTGAACACAAGATCCTCCATTCCTCTCCCTGGCATTATACCTAGATGGACATGTAGAATTGTACCTCTCTGTAAGGATAAGGCTGGAGAGCCCCCTTCTGACCTCCAGGAATTCTCCTGAGCCTTTCCAAAGATAACTTAAATCTATGAGTCATCACTGCATCTCCAAAGTCTCTGCTGTAGTGTCAGCTTTTGCTCAATGATCCAGACCACAGCAAGGGTAGGACCAAGGGACTGGCTGGGGCCCCTGCTTCCAATGCAGAGGGAGCCAAGATCACTCCTGACACCTCTAGGGAAAGCTTGGGAAGACCCTCCCTCACACCCCTGCATTGCAGCTCCTTCTCAGTGCAGGCACAGTGAAATGGAGAGCACCAACACCCTGAGATGACATAAGACAGCTACTGTCCAAACCTGCTCTACTAGAATAAGGAAGCTAAACCTAAAAGTAGCCAAGAATGTTCCATGGATTTCAACAAAGCCAACTTTAGGCCAATATTGGCAATATTCAGGCCAATATTGGCAAGTCATTCTTAAGGGAAAAGGATCCCCACAATTGTGGGATATTTAACAAAGAAAGAAAGAAATGCTTCCGGCACAAATTAAAATTAATTCCAACAAGAAGAGGGTGTAGAAGACAACACAGGAAGTACATGTGGCTTCACAAAAAGCTAAGATATTATCTGAAACACTAAAGCCATGTAGAAAAAGTGGAAGGAAGGCCAGGCTGCACAGGAAAAATGCAGGAATGTTGCACAAAATGGAAGAGAAGGCATTAGGAAGGCTAAGCAGGGAATCAAATGAGGTTAATAAGGGATGCTGAAGCAACAACAAAGCCTTCTTCAGATCTTTCCAAAGACAGAGGAAAGAAATGAGGTTCAACTACTTAATATGGATGGTAAAAATATAATATGTGGTCAATGACCTGCTGGCTCCTTCCAACTCTTCTGTTCTGTGTTTCCATGATTCTGTGAATCCAGTGGAACAACCAGAATCCATGCTAAAGCTCGGATTGTCATGCTAGTTACTTGCACCAGATTTTGGTGGCATTGTGAAAACAAGGATGATTTTTGTGGCATAAGCTTCCACATATATTTTCTTGAATTCTGAAGGCATGGAGTATTACTCAGAATGAATTCATTCCTCCTAAAAAATGGAGCAGCACTGAAGTGTATCTATGCCCATCACCATGTGCTTGCCATCTCACACTCCAAAATGTTCATACCCCTTGTGCAGACTTGTCTACAAAAGTCAAGATAGATATGCCCAAACCTTGACACTAGTAATGCTTTTTCCAGAATTTAAAGCTACTCACATTCCAGGGATGCATCCCCCTGTATGCATATGCACAGCTTTTGGCTTTCGGAAGGCACTCCAAAGACACTATTGGCCCAAAATTGTTCCATTCTTCATCCAGGGCACAGGACACAGGAAAAAGAGAACAGTTCCTGTGGCTTAAACTAAACCAGAAAGAGCTCATTCCAATCTCTCCTTCTTTGCCTCCTGAATGTTGGGGTGTTATACATGGAAACAAGAACCTGGATGAGGCCTGCTGGATTAATGAAAGGTCCACTGAGGTAAGAGGTCTCTTAAACAGGGCCAAGAGATTGTCCTCAGGTGGCCAATGTGGAGGACGTGTGCCATAGCCCTAGGAGCAGAGCTTGGTTTCTCTAGGATCGCTAGGGTCTCTAGCCCTGAGACCCATGACTAGCTGGGACGTAGCACCCAAGAACATCCTGAGCTTCCTCCCTGGCCTCCACTACAAGCAAGCCTTTTATGAGCAAGCCTGCTTGGACTAGATTTTTTAAATTTTTATATGTATGACTGAGCAACTCCTTCAAATGCAGATCCTCTCAGGCTCTGCTTTTAGCATGTTTAGGAAATCCTGGGAGGAAGGATTTTCCTCCCAGAGAGAGACAGAGATCCCACCACTCTCCCAGAGAAGCCCTGCTAGATATTGACCTTGAGAGGATTGCCTACTGAACCCAGCATGGGAGATCCCCTGGAGATACTTTAGAAAGCAACCGTTCATGCAGGGCCATGAGGATTAGCACCATGCAATTGTTTTGGCCAAGGACAAAAGACTGAACCAGCCTCACACACTCTAGCATCCAGGGAAGGTGTCCCACTGATACCTGTAGCAAGAGCGGCAGGACTAGGATCTGATTGCCAAGAAAGTAGCCCTCTGACTGCCTCCGTTAATTTTCTTAAGGTTCATTTCCAAGTATTTATAGAGGAATTGTACCATCTTGTAGTCTAGAATATATTTTAGACTAAAAGACAAATATTATGCAGGAAAGTTGAACTGTAGAGCGTGGAGTGCATTTGAAGTCTGGGAGGAAAAAGAACCTGCACTTACTGAAGGAGAAGAGCAGAAAGGGTAACTGAGGAGAAAGCTTATATTTGTGACCTCTTTTGGGGAATTTTCCTGGAAAAGGAAGAGACTCTGTTACTCTTTAACTTACTGGATATTTTAGAATATTTGAGGATATTTTAGAATATTTATTTATTTATTTATTTATTTATATCCTGCCTTTTTCCTACAAAGGGCTCAAGGCAGCTTACATCTCCTCCTCCATCTTATCCCCACAACAACAACCCTGTGAGGTAGGTTGGGCGGAGAGTCTGTGACTGGTCCAAAGCCACCCAGTAGGCTCCATGGCCGAGCGGGGACTAGAACCCAGATTGTCTGAGTCCAACTCCCATTCTCTTAACAACTACACCACACTGGCACTGGCATTACACTCATGTTACACCATGCAACAAATATGCTGCTGCCTAACAATTAATTATCTCAGCCCCAATTAGGAGACACCCTATTTGTTCAGCTGTAACACCACCCAGGGACTCCTGCGATCAGCAGGCTCCCATCTGCAGTCTGGAATCACCCAGCGTTTGCAGCTGCGGGGATCTCCAGATTTCCCAGGATCTGGCTTGGAAAGCTGGGAATTGTGAGTACAAGATCGTCAAGGGGATCATGGATGGGAGGAATCAGGACTCCACCTCCTCTGCTTCAATTGTACCAGCTTTTTGAGCTCTTCCATCTGGAGCCTGCACATTACTCAAAAGTCATGGCTGTTAATCCCATGAAGTTTAAACTTGGAGGACTCTTCTGAGTAAGAAAATCAAACTGAGCCCATAGATCTTCAGCTCAGAAACTCAGTCAAGATTATGCCTGATATTCCATCATTTGAAATGCATTTTTTGGGTTGGGAGGCGGAGAATTTTGGTGCTCTTTTGACAGAGCTGCTTGTCAGAAAGACTTGCTGAGTCACTCTCAGAGCTCAAGCAAATGGCCAGTAGATTCAGCAGATCTTAAAGGGTGAAGATCTTAGAGCAGAGCCCCACCTTCCCATCCCTGACTCAGATGAGGTCTCTTGGGCCAGAGATTAAATAACCCAAGAACAAACTGCTGCTTTCCTCTGGTTGCCCAACACCCCACAGGACAAGGCCCATGAAGAAACTCCAAGTCTGGTTCTCCCTTTTGGTTAACAGCCTCCTGGCAAGGCTCAGTGACTCTCATACTCAAAATGTCCTCTTGAGCAGCATCCCAGACACACCTCCCTGGAATGAGCCACTGGTGAGAAAGCAAACAGGCTCACATGCATCTCAGAACCCATTGAGGGAAACCTACATTCTATTAGCACGACCTCTTATTTGTGGTAAGGTAAGAAACTGTAATCGATCTGCATATGAATATCTGCCAAGTAGCAAATTCCCACCAAAGATCAGGTCTCCTGGCCTGTAGTAGTCTCTTGGCGGCATTATGCTTGGGAACAAAGGACACATGCCCCTCCGCATCCTCTGGTTGGCCTGAGGAAGAAACCGAAACAGCAGTGAGAGCAGGACAATCATCACAGGAAGAGAGAGGCTGTCCCTCCTTGGTTAGCAAGAAGCAGGGGAAGAGTTGTCTTTGCAGCCTTTCCAAGAGGATTGACTCTCTGGAAGAGATGTGCAGGCAGCCAGACTTCAGACACAGCTGCAGCCCCACACCTAAGAGCTCGGGGCACATTCATATTCATCGTACCTTCTTGGGGATTTTTTTGTTATTGACTTGCTGGATGGAAACCCATGCGGAATTCATCAAGAGTTTTCCACACTT
>NW_025335897.1:15545-25443 GCF_004798865.1 Varanus komodoensis
TTCTGCCTCTTGAAGTGTGGAACTGAAGTCACATCAGCTAGGAAGGAGACCAGGCTTGGGCCAAAGCTGTTAGAATCATTGTTGGCTCAGAAAGGGAGAAGCCGCTCCAGTTTCTAGCAGCACAGGGACACTGCTGTCTGGTATAGCTGCAAAATATTGTAGATGAAGGACCCTTTAGAATGGTCCACCATTCAATACCTCTGTCACTGAATAACGATCAGCATCATTTGTTTTATTGACTTTTTATTCAAATGTCATTTTAATTGTTAATAGTATTTATCCATTTTATTATTTGGCCAGGGCGACTTAATTTATACTGTTAATTTATATTATTTTAAGGAAGTTTGTTTATGTTTGTGAGCCGCCCCAAGGCTTCGGCGAATGGGGTGGCATAGAAGTTTCCTAAATAAATAAATTTGTCAGGCTCTTAAATGAGTGGTTCTGAGTCTGGATATCTTCCTTTGGACATATAGTTCCCTCCCATTTATTGGCTAAGTGGCCAATTTGATGGAGCCCAGCCCATAGTGCCTCTCTGGGTCCTCTCCCACTTGCTTTTCCATAGTTTGCAATCACAGGAAAGAACCTCCTGCAACTGTAGTGAAAGAGTGGTGTTGGACAGATTGCAACATCACTTGTGGTTTCATTTGTTTCTGCATGCCAGCTTTCTCTGATGGGGGAACCAGGTTGAAAATGAGGCAGGGAAACATTCCCATGATAGAACTGGGTGCACAGGCTGATGTTTGCTTTGACCACTTAGTGAGAAGAGATGAGAAGTTTCCATCATGTTCTGCATGTTGTGCTCATGATGGCTTGCCTAGAAAGACTGAATGACAAGTCACATACTTACTACTGATCAGCTTTTGAAGTTTCAGAAAATCCTGTTTTACCAGTGCCTGCTTAGGAAAAAGCTCTTGATTGTTTCTGTTCTCATGTCAAATCATGTTGGCCTTCTGGCAGCCCTGTGAATGCTTGTCCTCAGCCTCCAGTCCTTCTCCACCCTGATGGGTTCTTGTCAACTCAAGGCAGTGCCTTCCTTGATGGAGCCCATCCATCTCCTCTTTCCTCTTCCTCCCATCCTTCTGCCTTTGCCTTTCCTGGATGAGGGGCTCAGCCAGGTGGTTGCTGACCACATCTGGGCACTCTTGAACAAAATGGAGTATCTCAATCCAATTCAATCCCTCTTCAGGTTTCATTTCAGAATGAAATGCAATTTCATGCTATGAAGTGAGGTTTACTGGGAGAAGGACAAAGGAACCCTGTTGATTGCCTTGGAGCGCTTAGTGGCTTTGGATCTTATCACTCAGAGGATCCTTTTGCATAGGCTTTGACATCTGGAACTGGAGGTGCTGTACTGCGGTGCTTCCATTTTTATCTTGTTGGCCACGCTTCCATCCCAGAAGGCAACTGAGGTGGATTTTTGCCCTGGCTCCTGGCACTTAGACCATGGAGCATCAGGGGGCTCTCTTTTGCCCTCCAAGTTCTTTCACTTGGACATGGAACCAGTGGGGGAATGATCACCTGTTCATTCTCAGATCATGGAGAGGTGCTGCTTCCAAGCAGAAGAAAATCCCACTGACTCAGTCCAAGGCAACACCCAGTCCTCCATTCTGTTCACACAGCTACCAATCAGCCAGCCATGGGAACTCTCTTTTGTCAAAGAGCAATAATTTAATTTTTTTAAATTCAACAATGCAAATTACAAAGGAATAATGTAGATACAGACATTTGCATCTTTCAGTGCATACCTAAGTGATGCGTGCATATGTGCAGATGGCTTTCTAAAAATTCCACATGAAGTTGAACAAAAGCAGTCCAGATATCTCAGTAAACCTCCATTTACAGGTCAAGTTCATACACAACTTGTTCAATGGTTGCATAGGACTATTCATCCCAAGTTGTATTCTTGGACTTTGAGTTGCCAATAGAGCATGAAACATCCATGCTGAGAATTCTTATGATGGGATTCTGGAGGGACTCCCAGGGGGGAAGAAAAAGAAAAGGGCAACTATACAGAGGGAAAGGTTTCTTTTACAATGGTGGGAAATTGGTTGGTAAATTCCTGTAAAATTTTGTGATTGTGTTTAGCAAACAGCCTGAGCAGTGGCAGGCTGAAGTTCAAAGGGGGGGGGGATGTAAAACAGAGAGGGAAAACCGATTTCGCTAAACCACTAGATAGTCCAAGAGACAACCAAGGGGTGGGAGTGGCAAGCCCTGGGAACACAGGCTAGCTCTGGAGATGTGTCTTGGAACCCCTGCCCAAACAAGAGATCTCTCCTTGCTTCTTCCTGGATATGAAGCTGACAGGACCCTGAGGGTGTGGAATGGGCTTTCACGAGAGGTCGTTGAGGACCCATCAGTGAGGGTGCTCATAGATAGGCTGGACGTGCACATGGCTGGCAAGTCATGAAGGGAGCTGGCTGGAGCCGGGGATCAAACTAGATGGCCCAGAAGGCCCGTTCTGACTCGCTCTGTTTCTATGTTTCTATGATTGTCTCTCTGGATTGCAGAGTAAGATGAAAGCCAACAAGAATATTTCCTGGACTTTGTGTGTGAGCCATGTTGGAAGGATTGTGAACCTTGTTCTTGCTGCTGGCATGCAGTAAAGCCTCAGCAGGGGACCCCCATGACTCTAGAGGGCAGGAGTGTGCACATCCAGCCTATACTTGAACACCCGCACCAAAGGGGCCTCAATGACCTCTCGTGGAAGCCCATTCCACACCCTCAGGGTCCTAACTGTCAGGAAATGCTTCCTGGCATCCAAATGGATCCTTGGCTCCCTGAGCTTTGTTTCGTTGACTCTAACCTGGCTATATTCTTTTTGTAATGAGGGGGCAAAAACTGAGCACAATACACCAGTTGTGGGTGCACCAGACTCGTATAGAGTGGTAGTAATACCTCTCTCGATGTAGAAGCCACACTTCTGGCTATCCAACCAAGGGTGGCCTTTGCCCTGTTGACCACCACATCACACTGCTGACTCATGTTCAGTCTGCAGTCAACCAGTACCCCAAGGTCCTTTTCACAAGGGCTGCTCTACAGCCACTTGTCACCTAACCAGTACTTATGACAGCTATTCCTATGTCCCAAGTGCAAGACCTTGCACTTATCCACATTGAACGCCATCCTGTTGCCTCCTGCCCACTTCCATAGTCTGTCCAGTTCCTTTTGGATCTGGAGTACCTGCTCCTCAGTTGTGGCCACTGCTCCAGTTTTAGGGTCGTCTGCAAATTTGATCAGCAGACTGTTCACCCTTTCTTCCATGTCATTGTTGAAAAGATTAAACAGGATCGGCCACAGGACAGAGTCCTGGGGGACCCCACTTGTCACTGGCCACCATTCTGAAGAGTCCCCACTAATGATTACCTTCTGCTTTTGGTCAGTCAACCATGCCCTAATCTACCGGACAGTGCTTTGGTGTATTCCAAAACTCCTCAGTTTCTCCACCAGGATATCATGGGGCACTTTGTCAAAGGCCTTGCTGAAATCCAGGTATACCACATCCACTGCATCCCCTCCATCTAGTCATCTCGAAACCTTGTCATAGAATTCCACAAGGTTTGTCCGGCAGGATCTTTTTTTTGCGGAAGTCATGTTGTGTGGCTGTCAGCCTCCCTTCCCTATATAGCATTACTAGATCTCTCTCTAACATGAGCCTTTCCATTGTTTTTCCTAAAGTGGACATAAGGCTAGCAGGTCTATAATTAACCATGTCCCTTCTACTACCGTTTTTGATAATCGGGACCACTGATGCCACCCTCCAGTCCTCTGTAACTTTACCTGTTCTCCACGAGGCCTCAAAAATGGAGACCAGCGGGTGTGAGAGAACCCCTGCCAACTCTCTAAGTACTCTCAGGTGCAACCCATCAGGGTCTGGTGCTTTGTAATGTCCAATGCCCGGAGGAGCCCCTTACTTCAAGGGGGTGACTCTAATCTGTGCCCCTAAGTCCCCAGCCTCATCTAATCTCCTATGCAGATATCCCCTTCCTGCTTTGGGGAGAACACAGAGGCAAAATCGTCATTTAGCATCTGTGCCTGTTCCCTCATATCAGTCACTGGATCTCCTTCCTCCTTATTTAGTGGTCCCAGCACTTGTCTCCCCTTCCTCTTCCTATGTACATGCTGAATGAAGCCCTTTTTGTTGCTCTTGATATTCTTGGCAAGTCTCAGCTCGTAATCAGCCTTAGCCTTGTGAAGAATCCTCCTGCAACTGGCCTCCTCCTCCCAGTATACCCTTCTGTCTATTTCCCCCAGTACCCATTTCCTATGGAGGTTCCTCTTTCATCTAATCCCTCTGACCACCTCCTTTCGCATCCATGGTGGCACTCTCCTCTGCCTCCCCAACTTACTGACCAGAGGTATCATCAAGAGTTGTGGCTCCATAACCTCCCTTTTGAGTGCTATCCACCCCTCCTCAACTCGCTTACCTTCCAGTAACCTATCCCAGGAGACTTTCCCCAGTCTGGCCTTCAGTTGGCCAAAGTTGACCCTCTTGAAGTCCCAGCTTCTAGAGCTCGACCTGCTGCACATCCCCAGTCCCTTTGATTTCAAAGCAAACCATGGAGTGATCACTCGCATCCAGAGCTCCCCTAATCTGTTCTTCATCTATCAGCTCCTCCCTATTGGCCAAGACCAAGTCAAGGATGTCCCCCCCCCCCCCGTCGCCTCTCGGATCCTCTGTGTGAAAAACCCTCCCTCTTTAGCATCTAGGAAATGATGTGACCTGGCTGTCACCACCGAGTGAGTCTCCCAACTAATATCTGGGAGATTGAAATCTCCCATAATTACTGTGTCTCTCCCCTGAGATATCCTTAGAATTTGGGCTGTCAGGACATCATCCAGGGTCCCAAATTGACCTGGAGTGTGATAACATATCCCCACTGTCAGGTCTCTTCCCCTGTCATAACCCCTAAGATTCACCCAGATTGCCTCTACCAAATCCCCATCTAAAGGCCTTTCCTTCACCTGTTTTAAGATGCTGTCCTCCAGAACCCAGAAGAACTGTGCCATCCATTGCAGCTGAGAGACTTAGCTTGTGTACAAACACATCAGTGGAAAGAGTCTTTCTTCTGTCCTGGGAGAAAGGTGCATACCACATCCAATACTTCAACTGGCACAAAATAGAGTAGCCAGACTGCTGATGGGGGCCAGTCATTATTCTCATATGACACTGGTCCTCCAATTGAAGTTTGGGCCCAATTCAAGGTGCTTGTATTAACCTATAAAGCCCTAAATGGCTTGGGACCTGAAGGAACTTCTCTTTTCCTATATGCCCTCATGCCCCTTAAAATCGGGAGAAGAGGCCTTGCTCTGGGAAACCTCTCTGAAGGAGGAAAGGAGGATACTCACCTGGAGGAGGGCCTTCTCTGCTGTGGCACACATATTGTGGAATGCGCTCCCCAGAGAGGTTTGCCTGGCACCATCTCTATACTCCTTTTGGTGCCAGATAAAGACCTATTTATTTAGCCACCATTTTAAGAATTGAGATTTTAAATGTTTTAGGATTTAGATTACAACCACTTTTTCTTTGCTTTTTATTAGTTTTTTGGATGTGATTGTTTCTTCATGTTCGATTATTTATTGTTTTAAGTATTATTGTATTATTGTCCTACTATTTTAAATTTTGTAAGCCATCCTGAGATGCTTTATTGTGAAGGATGGGATAGAAATATTTTATTAAATTAAATCCTCATGGTGCACTCAAGAGCCAAGGACTGCAGTGGCAGTGATGAGAGGAGACAGGCACTTCTGAGGTACAATGTTAGAAACCTCTGAATAGGTGGAGAATAGGGACAGAGGGCAGGGAATAACCTCTCTTTATGCAGCTTTTGTGGATTTCAAATCTGCATGTGATTCAATATCTAGAGCAAGACTCTGGTACAACCTAGCTAATTCCTTCATCAATAGAAGGCTGTTATTCTTTATCCAGGCACTACATGAACAAACCTTTCATGGGGTCAAATGTAGCAGACTGGGGCAACTTACTGAATTCATTCCAACCTTCAGAAGAATTAGGCAAGGGTGCCTCTTAGTATTTGCACTATTATCTTGTATATAAAAGATTTAGTAAGCTGTCTAAATTCACCGGCACTCCATCCTGCAAACTTGTTAATAGTACTGTATCAGTCCTATTATAACTGATGACCCAGTGGTACTTTCTAGAACCCCTGCAGGGGTGAGGAGGGCTCTGGGGAAGCTCTCCCAGTACTGTGAAAATGAGTCCCTTAAAACAAACCATCAGAAAAGAAGGTAAGTTGTTTTTCTTCTCAGGCTGAAGATTTGGTCTTGGTCAATTAATGGCCATCATATGGAAGAAACCAATAGCTTTCAATAGTTTTAAAAATTTAGGGGTAGCCCTGCAGGCCTAGGTCTTCAGGCTTGAACACAGTAATTACACTGCGGGGAAAGGGGAAAGGTCTACAAACAGCATTGTCTAATTCCATCCAGCACAAGGGGTATTTTTGTCTGTGCAGCTCTTAAAATTTATAAGGCAAAGACATTGGCCCAACTGCTTTATGGTTCTTTCATGGAACCACCCAGCTTTGCTCCACAGGGAAGAGCCCAGTTTAAGTTTCTAAGAACCATTTTTCAGTTCCCTAGGTGTATGGCAAACAGTAGGAGAGGACTGGAGAGAGGTTGTATGAAAATCTAATCCTGGGTAAGAAATAAAATAATAATACCTCACAAAATGCAAGTGCTGACATTTTCCACAATTGAGCAGAATTTATTCTCAGTGCTACTATAAAACCCACTCATAGTGAATTTAGGTGGTGTTTCCTGATGACTCAAACCAAAGTGGAGTTACTGAGAAAGGAGAGGAAGGGATAAACCTGCTTCAAAAGACTCTGAAGCTGGCAGAAATACTAAAAATGCATTGTCATAATCTAGGGATACTTCATAAATAACTCAGTACATCAAGTTGACATCAGAGGTTGTGTCTGTGGATAGAGAAAAAGAGATGTGGAGGGACTGGAATGGGCTGTCCAGCTTCTATAATCCCTGAGGGAAACCTCAGTTGCAGACAGACATCTAGCCAAAAATTTGCTTGTTACGGAGAAAGGATATACTACTAAAGTGTGTTTTTGTTTGTTTTTGCAGATACTACTTATTTGGACTTTTAAAAAAATCCTTATTGTCAGTGAGTGGATACCATAATACAGAAATGTATTTTTTTTTTTTACAGAAAGGCTTTTTTCCTGGATTTGGATCCATCCCACCCTCAGGGAGACATCTTTATTCATCAGTGGTGGCAAGTGGCATTTGAATGTCAGTTTGGGGCATTAGTGAATCTCCTCTGCATTCAAGGAAATGGTGTTCAAAGAGACAGATGCAGGAGGATCCAAGTGAGTTTGCTTTCAAATTGGGCATGTCCAGTCACAGCTATCGCATCTACAATGCCATCTATTCTGTGGCACATGTGCTACAAGCTCTGTCCTCATCTGGACTAAAATATTCACCAAGGGGGAAAGGCAAGAGGCTTCTAAATATTCATCCATGGCAGGTAACATCCACATCCTGATGTCATCAACACACACAAGGTTCATTTTTGGTTTCTCAGTCCACTGGAAAACAGATGCTTTTGCAGTTGGACAAGTTGAGAAGGGATGCAGCAAGTATGTCCTAGCTCCAGGAAGGAGCTTCTCTGCTTCTGCCATGAGCAAACATTTTCCAGCTCACCTATGAAGATCAGGTGAGGAAGTAGACAACAGGCAAAGATGCCAAACCCTCTGTGAAAGCTTACCTTTGGGAGTATCACTGAATGAAAGGGGCTGCTCCTAACTAATAAAGTTCACAATAGATTAGGAAGAAAGAAGAGGTCTCTTAACTTCATGGGAGTCAGAATACCTTGGAGCACATATCCATTCACTCAATGTCCCCTCTTCAAAAATTTCTACCTTTCCAGATACTTGATCCTCTGAGGAATGTCCTGTTTAACAACAGTGCTGGAGAAGAAGTCTCTTTCACTGAGTACAGCAAAAGGCAGGATCTTCTGAATTGGGTCTTTTTTCCAAATGGATCTTACAACCCTGAGAAAGTTGGATGGCTTGATGTTGGAATTTCCTTAGGCCAAGACTTTTCCATCTACTCCGAAGAGATTGTGTGGGCCACAAAGGTGCGTTTGAAGTGAAAAAACCATATTGTGGACAATAGGCTAAACATGAACCAACAATATGATGCAGCAGCCGAAAGGGCAAATGCTATTTTGGGATACATCAATAGAAGCATTGCTTCCAAATCACAAGATGTAGTAGTTCCTATATAATCTTCACTAGTCATACCTCACCTGGAATATTATGTCCAGTTCTGGGCAGCAAGATTTAGGAAAGTTGTGGGAAAATTAGAAAGGATCCAGGAGAGAACAACAAAAATGATCCAGAGTTTGGGAATACTGCCATATGGGACAGACTGAGAGAAATGGGCATGTTCAGCCTTGAGAAGACTGAGGGGGGACATGAGAACCCTCTATAAGAACCTCAAAGGGTGTCACAAAGAGGAAGGTCAAGATCTCTTCTAGCTCATGCCAGAGTGTAGGACACAGAATAATCAATTCAAGTTGCAAGAGCCCAGATTCAGGCTGGACATCAGGAAAACCTTCTTCACTGTCAGAGCAGTACAAAAGTGGAACTGGCTGCCTAAAGTGGTAGTGGGTTCTCCCACGCATGAGATATTTGAAAAGAAACTGGGGAGCCATCTAGGTTGGATAGTGTAACATGGTGTCCTGCAAGAGTCACAGGTTGGACTCAGTGGCATTCATTGCCCCTTCCAACTTTATTCTTTATTCTATGATTGTCTGCTTCCTACCATGTCAGTACATTTCTCTCTTCTAATATGTTGACGGGTTTCTTTCTTTCCATTTAGACAGTGCCCTATGCAAGGTGTGTGGATAGGTGCTCTCCAGGACATAGGAGAAAGGTTCCAGAGGGCAAGGTGGTCTGCTGCTACAGATGTGAACATTGTGCATTAGGAATGTTTTCCTCCTTCACAGGTACATCAAATATGTAAAAGATGGGAAGAAATGGAGAAAAAGTTCAAGCATGGCCAAAAAGCTATTTGGACAGACTGACAATCATGGCAGCTGGTGGGTCTGCCATGAAACACTGGAGAACTTCACCAAACTCTGAAAGAGTTCACCCTTTTTGCAGTAGAAAGTGCTGCCTCCTGGTCTCCAGCTTCAGCACTAAGGAATCTCAGAAGTAAACTTAAAAACTGTGGTTAATGTATTTCTTTAATTTTCAGAGTGCTTTTTCTCCTTTACAAAAGCATGAACATGAGTCTTATCCGAGGACTGGTCATTCGGTCATGAAGGATACATTTTTCACCTTCTATACTTACAGTCTAACTGCCAAAGGAGAAATCAAAGATGCATATTAAGCTAAGGAAAGGAGAATTCCATAACTTCCTTTGAGAGCTGGAGCAGCCATCAGTGATCTGACTTGTGCAAATTGTTGATATATTTCAACAACTTTTATTCATTTCAGATGCAGCTCACTGTGCTCAGTGCCCTCTAGATCAGGACCCAAATAAGAATCATGACCGGTGCATCCCCAAGAAGGTCCATTTCCTTTCCCATGAAGAGACACTTGGTATCCTCCTAGTTTCTCTGCTTCTTTTCCTCTGTCTCAGCACATCTGCTGTATTGGCAACTTTCATTAGACATTTTGCCACACCCATTGTCAAAGCCAACAACCGAGACCTCAGCTACGCCCTTCTCATCTCTCTCCTGCTCTGCTTCCTCTGCTCCTTCCTCTTCATCGGTCGACTCACAAAGGTCACCTGTCTTTTCCGACAAGCTACCTTTGGCATCACCTTCTGTCTTGCAGTTTCTTGTGTGTTGGGAAAAACCATCATGGTCTTTCTGGCTTTTATGGCCACCAAGCCAGGAAACATGGCAAGAAAACTT
>NW_025335897.1:25543-50142 GCF_004798865.1 Varanus komodoensis
CTCCAGTATTGTGGAAGAAGATCACTTTTTTTATTACTCATTCAATTGACAAATAAGCTAGAATAGCTGGTGCTGCTTTGCATGGGGCTTTTAGTGATCTGAGGGCCATTTTGGATTCAGTTTTCCACAATAGACATTAGGGCTAAGTGAATCATCTCTCTATAGACAAAAGATTCCATTTTCTGATTGTAGGCTCATATAGGAACCCTGGCTGAAGGTGCGGTACTTGCCAGATTTACAACACTCTGGACCCATGCTAGTTTTGAAATGAGTCAAACAAAGCTTCATCTTCACTTTTACATTGTTTTATCAATATATAAATGACAGTGTTACAAGCCTAACTTCTCCCCTTTTTTATAATTAACAGTGATGTGCACGTTTTACCTTGACTTCATAAATTTTTGTGTTCCCTCCATTCCTTTGCAGTCAAACTTAAACTTAAACTGCTGCCCTTCAGGACTCTTTTTGGGTAAGAATTCCTCTTGCTGTACATTCACTGTTGAATGCTGATTGTATTCATCCACTGAATCCAGGTATTCATTCCAATGGTGTCTAAAATCCAGACAAACTCAGGACCATGATCCGTTCTGGTACCCAGTTTGCCTGGAATGAATGCCAAGATGAACAACACCATGTGACTGAGAGTAGGACTGCTGGGGCACAAGCTTGCATTTGCTAGTCTGCAAATGCTCTCAAACCTGTCTGGGGCCCTGCACCCGAAGGCCACACCTTTCAATAAAGAGGCTTGCAGAAAAAGGAGAAAAGGAGGTACTTGATCTCAGAACCATCAATGTTCAGAAAATTTAAAAAAGATAGAAGGAGGGGAAGTGCTGCCATCTATACTTGGTGAGGGAGCTGAGTAATTAGGTGGAGAAGGAAGAGGCTGGAGAGCCAGGGGAGGAAACCTCTGGGCCATGTTTGTTGGGTGTAACAGAAGACTCAGACATGGTTCTCCCTCTTGAAATGTGCAAGTTGTAGAGAGGGGAACTTGTACTTTTTCATGGAGAACATCTGTGAGGAGAGAATTGGTTTAAACAAAAGACCCTTTCAGTACCGTTGAGAAGGTGCTGTGGGAATTTTAAGGAAGGGAGCCTTCTAAAAATGATGTTGTGAGGATTCACCATGTTTGTGTCAACCACCAGAAAAGGAAAAAGAAGGAAGTGCAAGACCCAAGCTTTCCTTTCTGTCCAGATAATGGATGACTTTCTTCTCTTTCTTATTTGGTTTCTGAGTGGGGTTACAATCAATGATTCGAATTCTGAATCTACAAACCTGTCATAGCAATGCCAAGACTGAATGACTGGATGAGATTGGATGGAGCTCTTACACTTTTGTATATTTGTGGGTGGGTACGATATCTTACCCAATCCCTATTACTCAGGCTACTTTTTCACCTTAGATTAAAAAGAAGTCAGTTTTGTATGGAAATAATGCAAAGTATTTCTGATGCACCACAATCAGGCCCTGAATTCAGAAAGATTGTCCAGGAAAAGCAAGATGTATTTTGCAGCAGCATCAAAGTTGGCCGAGTTAGGACTGCCTGCTTTTGCTAAGGCCTTCTTCCCACATCTAGCTTGAAAGCCATGGGATGGGGCAGGTTGAAAAGCTGCAAAAATGGATTGAAGGACCCAAGTTCCTTATAGTAGCCCAATGTTTGCTGTTGTCTGAGCCACGTTTGTCAGGCTAAGGATGTTGGCAGATAAAAAAGGCAAAAGTGCAAAGCACCTCCTCCTAGAATTTTTTCCTGAACATAGGTATTAATTTCATTCAATTGATGAAGCATTGGTTTCTTGGTTGTATTTCAGTTGAGGTTTGCATGTATTCAAGATGAGACGGGGCATTTTTGAAGTCTTAAATGTGGGCCTATACCATCTGTGCAGACAGGACATTCTTGGAATTTTTGATTCTAATTGTGCATAAATTCCACCAGAGAGCACATGTATTTATGGAAAACGCAAGCAGCAGGTCTATAGAACATCCAACTACAGCAAAGCTTTCTTTGTTATTTTGTGTACACTTTCTGTTGACTGGATGGATAAAACAATCCACACATAAGGAGATTATGCCAGGAGAGAGTTGGAATGACGAGAAACATTCCCTCTTCTTTCTAACTTTAAACAATTTTGTCTTCAACAACTATGAGTCTTCAGAATATCCTGACAGAAGGCGAAGTTATCCTCAGTTTACTATAAGTATCTATGAAGTGTGTAAAGCCTTTCATTCACTTGTTTTAAGGAGTTGTTGTCAGTTGCGGAGTCATGTCTGACTCATTGGGACCCCATGGAAAACCTTCCTCCAGCCCTTCCTGTCCTCCACCTTCCCCCACAGTCCACTTCAGCTCACACCAACTGCTTCAGTGACTCCATTGAGCCACCTCATCCTCTGCCGTCCCCTTCTTTTTTTGCCATATATTGTTCCCAGCATTAGGCTCTTCTCCAGAGAGTCCTTTCTTCTCATTAGGTGACCAAAGAATTTGAGTTTCATCTTCAGTATCTGGCCTTCTAAAGAGCAGTCAGGGTTGATCTCCTCTAGGACTGACCAGTTTGATCGCCTTGCGGTCCAAAGAACTTGCAGGAATCTCCTACAGCACCACAATTCAAATGCCTCAGTTCTTCGATGCTCAGCCTTCCTTATGGTCCAACTTTCACAGTCATACATTGCAAATGGAAAAACCATAGCCTTGACTAAACGCACTTTTGTTGGCAGGTTGATTTCTCTGCTTTTTAGTATGCTGCCTAGATTTTCCAGAGCGTTCCTCCCAAGGAGCAAGCGTCTTTCAATTTCTTGGCTGCAGTCAACTTCCTTGGTGATCTTGGAGCCCAGGAAAATAAAAACTGCCACAAGTTTTAAGCAATACTCTTCCAGAATTGGGAAGAACTGTGCCATCATTGCAGCTGAGAGACTAAGCATGCATAAAAAATGAATCAGAGAAAGTTTTCAGTCCTGGGAGAAAGACCCATACCACATCCTCAAACTGCATTTAAGTGCAAAGGACTGCAGTGGCAGTGATGGAAAGAGACAGGAGCTGCTGCAGTATAGTGTAAGACACCTCTGCACATACCGAAAATAGGATCGGGGCAAGATGAGGTGCTGGCAAACTCTCCACTGCAGAAACTGCTGATTTCCAGTGCAATCCATTCCTGTACTCTGGCTCAATTCCTACCCATTTCTGCGGCTACATTTTCAGTGATCACACCTAAGGAATTCAGAGAAATGACAACTGAAATTTCTCCAAATGCTTTTGAGTATGATAGCCTGTTCCCTTAATTGTGCTATCATCAAAGGACACTCAAAGGATTACACAACAAATAAGAGTTGGTCATGACGTTTCTTAAGTAGTAGCCATCATTGTGGGGTGTCCGGTTAAATCCAGTGGTAAAAAAAGGTGATTCAAAATGTTGCTTTATTCATGTGCCAATTTAAAAACAACAAAAACAACAACAAGCTCACCAAATCATGAAATGTTTAGACTACGTAATATCTACATCTGAAGGGTACCACTTAACCTCCAGTGGTGACAAATATGATACAGAAAATTGATTTAATCAAGTGCCAAATAATTTCACCGGATCATGAACTGTTCACATTTTTCGTATGAGATGGGTTCTGCTATTGAGATTGGGCCTCAATAGAATGATGTAGCATTTAGGGAGAAACATGCATCCCAGGAGACCAGCCCCTGAGGCCAGGATGGAGAACACCTCCACAGCCACTGCATACTTCCCCTTAGTGCTCAGGTAGGCGGGCACAAAGGAGACCCACACAGTGCAGAAGACCAGCATGCTGAAGCTGATGAACTTAGCTTCATTGAAGCTGCTGGGCAGATTCCTGGCCAGGAAAGCCACACTGAAACTGAGAAGAGCCAGGAAGCCCATGTAAGTCAGCACGGTGTAAAATATGGTGACGGAGCCTTCATTGCATTCCATGATGATCTCTCCAGACAGGGAATGGAAGTCCAAGTTTGGGAAAGGGGGAATGGTCAGCAACCAGACAACACAGAGCACAGCTTGGATGAGGGGACAGACCAGCACAATGGAGGTTGTCAGTGGTCTCCCCAAGAGCTGACTTGCCATGCTTCCTGGCTTGGTGGACATAAAGATCAAGACCACCATGATGGTTTTTGCCAACATACAGGAAACCGCCACAGAGAAGGTGATGCCAAAAGCAGGTTGTTGGAGAAGACAGGTAAGCTTTGTGGGTTGACCAATGAAGAGGAAGGAGGAGAGGAAGCAGAGCAGGAGAGCGATGAGGAGGACATAGCTGAGGTCTCTGTTGTTGGCTTTTACAATGGGTGTGTTTCGATATTTAATGAATGTTGCAAACACAGCTGATGTGCTGAAATAGAGGGAAAGATCAAGAGAAACTAAAAGAATACCAAGTGTCTCTTCATGAGAAAGGAAGTGGATCCTCTTGGGGATGCACCAGTCATGGTTCTTGTTTGGGTGCTGATCAGGTGGGCACGGAGCACAGTGAGTTTCATCTGAAATGAGCAATAACTGTGAATCCCACTCAAACATGATACCCAAGTACTTTCTCTAGGTGCAAATCCCAGGGAAAAAGATGTGAACATCCCTTTTCCGTACCTAAATCTGCAATTTTTAATTCAGGTTTGGGAAATAGGTCATAAGTATATTTTTAAAGAAATGTTCCATGCCCACCAACTTGTATAATACTCCAGTTCAATTTTTTCTCATGAAAACATTTTCTTATGTAGAAATGAAAAGAGGGAAGGGCTAAAATTTGTCACCTGCATGGATACCAGAAATAGGGCCCAAACTAAAGTAAGCATATTAAGCACAATTTCTCTTCATAATTTGAACTGATCTCTGAGATCTCTTTATGCTGAGGTTGGAGGCCAGTCTGGAGAAACCACTAAGGAAAAGGGGGCAATCTGTTCCTGCTTGCAGTAAAATCCTGCAATGGTGGAAAAGGGGCCCACCAGCTGCCCCAGTTTTGCCCAAACACCTTTAGGTCTGATATACAATCTCGTACACCCAACCAAGTGAGAAACAGAAGCTTCAGAAGCATGAGGAAATGCAAGAACAGAAAATAATGTGCATAATGACGTTCAGAAGCTACTGGGCAAAATGTTTTATCTTTTATGAAGACAATATCCCTGGAAATGTTGAACACTATGTACACCAGAAAATCACAGAGATAAAACCTTCCAAAACTAAAAGTTCTTCTCCATTCCTTGAGTGTTATTTGGGCCACACACCACTCTTATATTACTCTCTTAGGTGTTTATGAATGGCTTTTAATTTTTGAGGTACCTGTAGAGGTGGAAAACATCCCTGCTGCACAACGTTCACATGCGTAGCAGCAAACCGGTTTCCCCTCTGGTACTCTTCTCCAGTGTCCTGGAGTGCACCTTTCCACACACCTCGCATGGGGCATTGTCTAAAATTGAAAGTTAGATAGACTTCAGTATGTTTGGAAGAGAGAAATGTACTGACGAGCTACCGAATGAACAATTTCTGGATGCATCCAGCTTCCTCACCAACAATGAGACATAGGATCCTATTGAATCCCTTCTCAGGCAGAAACAGGATCTTTAGAGGCTGCCTTCTGCTGATTCCAATCCTAGCTCCATTGTGCCCATTCTTTCCTATCAATGGCAAAGTTTGTCTTTTACAAGTGCCCAATGACACCCCACTTCTCCAAGTCAGTGGGTCTGGAAAAAAAAAAAAAAAAAAAAAACCACAACATTTTCCCCCGGGTGGAATTGTGCCACGCCTCTGCTCCCATGACCAATACAGTTCACTGCAGCCCCACCTTTGTAGCCCAAACGATTGCTGCAGAGTGGATGAAGAAGTCTTGGCCTGGGGGAGCACCATGATCAACCCATCCAATCTTCAGGGGGTCCAAAGTTCCATTTTGAGACAAACGCCAGGTCAGGATCTCATACCTTCTGTCCTTTTCAGCTAAAGCAAATTTCTCCCCAGCACCATTGTTAAACTGGACATTCCTCAGAGGATCAAGTATCTGAAAACGCAGAAATTTTCAGAACTGGTGACAATAAGTGGAAGTGTTTTCCATTGCACTCTGATTCCCATTCAGTTCAGAGATCTGTCTTTGCCTCATTGTGAATTTTATGTGTTAGATGCAGCCTCTTTTGGCGCTATCTGCTAAGTTAAACTTGCACACTGGTTCAGGAATTTTTTTCTGTTGTCAACTTGCTTACCAAGGCTCTCCTACTGGGGCATGGGAGCTGAAAAGGAGTCCAGAATGTGGTTTCTCCCCCTGCTGCCAAGGAGCATTCTGAATGGGGCAGGTCCACAGCCAGTTCTGCAGAAATATATTGAATTGGAACAGCATATCTGAAGCTGGAGCTTGAGTGCTTCTTCCATTCTCAATGTGTAAAGTCTTGAAAGCATCAATATTCCAGGATCACCACCATCCCTGCTAACCTTTGCTCACTCCGGAATGTCCATTTGGAGAAAATGCATCCATGGAGAAAAACCCATGGGGAAAATTTCTCACGATTTTCCAAATTAAAGCTTCCTCACAGAATATTATTTTCCTTCAGCATCTGTTGACTGAGAAACCACCAGGGCTCCTTTGATAAGCTTGTGACATCTGGATCTGAATATTACCTGCCATGGCTGAATATTCAGAAGCTGCTTTCTTTCCCCCATTGGTGAACATTTCAGTCCAGATGAGGACAGGGCATGCAGCGCATGTGCCACAGAGTAGATGGCATTGTAGATGCGGTAGCTGTGACTGGACATGCCCAAGTTGAACAGGAACTCACTTGGATCCTTCTTCATCTCCCTCCCTGTACACTTCCTCCTTGAAGGTGGAAAAGATTTTCCTGATCTCCTTATCTGACACAGGAATGCATGTTCCCACCACTGATGAAGAAAGATGTCTCTTTTTGGTTGGAAAGGATCTAAAGCCAGGAGAAAATGTTTGAATCCTGGAACATCCCTTGTGTGGACGCTGTAGTGCAAAGCTCCATGAAGGGTCTTTAAAATCATTCTCAATTCATCAGGAGGGCTTGCTTCAACTTCTGAATGGGAGGTAAGGATCCAAACCTTTTGAAATGAGATCTTTGTATTTTTTTCATGAATAAGTAATTGGAATGTTAATTGTAGTATTGCAGCATTGTCACCAAAGAAAACTATGACTTCTGCATCCATCCAAGTATGAGGAATGTATCCAGTTTCAATATCTTGCATTCGTGCAGCATCAGTTGTTGAGAACATTTCAGTGAAGGCCACACAGAGGTCCTTTTGCTGCATCAGGGAAGTCACTGTCTGGAGGAAATGCTCACCACGGTCATCATTCTGAACAAGCAGCCCGATCCAGTTCCATTGGAAATGCTGCCATAGCCAGACTAGGCCCTGGTAGTGAGGGATTTCTTGGAGATCGGTCTGGAAGAACAATGGAAATAGCATTTTTTTCACCCAGAATACAATGCAGCAAGTGGTCTGAAAACTAAAGAAGTGAAAATCTTTGGTTGAATTTGGAAAACAAGGATACATCTTTTATGGACTTAGTTTCTATCCTCTAGTAGCCATGAGTTGAAATGCATGGAAAGCTATCCCAGGAACGGCATCTCTCTTTCTGATGGTATGTTTAAGTATAGAAAGATGCTCTCAGTTTTTCCCCTCTCCATCCCAGTGTATCATGGGTGTCTTCACCCAGTCATAAGCAAATTGTCATCCCTAACATGGAAGTGCCTACCAGTGTCAGGACTCATATGGAATGTTCCTTGTCAGAAGGATTTCCCATTGCAAGAAAGTGATATATTTAGATTCCAGGGGTGCATCACCCTGTATGTATATGGAGAGTTTTGATGCTTTAGGGCTGGTCTCCAATGGCAGTTGACCAAACTGAATCTTGGTTTTCAGTTTTCAAGGAAATAAACACTAAGGTCCATGGGAAAGACCAAACATTTTGAATCTCAGCTCCTTTATTGATCAGTGCCCCAGTACCTGCAGTCACTAACAATAACATATTACCAAGAAGAGGTAAACTCAACTACAAGCTTTCAGAACATGAGCAGAGCATTTTATAAACTCCTAGTCATGTAAGCAGGTACAGAGCATTGATGACAGCATATAGACATTACATTGAAAATCTGAGGTCAACATATACAGAACAAATAATGCAAATCAGCCGGACATACAAGTGACAATAAGATAGCAATATTTCTAATTGCAGTGTATTGACATGTCGGTCAAGTAAATTCTAAAAGCTTAAATCCATCACATGGTCTGTTTAAAACTGTAAATTCGAGTTGTTGCGAAATCATGAAATCATAATCTCAGCTGCTGCATTCCATTAGTGGGGAGGCTTTGAACCCAAGGAAAGAATTTATCCTTCTGAATGGCCACCAAACAGAAAGTGGTGTGGACTAGCTAACTAGATATGTCTTGGTAAACTGTGAATTCCTGCAGGGATTATGCAGCAACATTGTAGCAGTGAGTTATTGTGTTTTACTAATGATTGGAAAATGGAAAACCAATTTTTTCCTGTCTGCTCTTGCTTATAGCTAGAGGAAAAAAAAGGAGTGAGGAGAAGGAAAAAGATTCCAGCAGTTTCTGCTGACTTCTCAAAATGGATTCCTGCTTTGCACCATGCTCATTGCACAAAATACACCAGGCATCATTCCAATTTTAAACTTGAATATGATTTATTTAGACACCTTTTCCAACATAGCATTGGGTGAACATGGTTCCATTCTGTGTCCAAATAAAACAGGGCACATGAAACAGGTGGGAAATGCTACAGAATCTTCTTCAGAACCCGAAAGTGTATCAATTCAAACCTTTTGTGCATGGCTCTAAAAGCATGTGACTGAAACTACTGGATTGGAAACAGGAACTTGGGATGGGCCCTGCAGGAGAAGCCCAAGGTCCACTAAGGATGTTTTTACACAGAGTTGAACTAATTGCAGATAGCAAGCCCATATTGAGGACTTCTGCCAGAGCACATTTTCCATAGCATTGCTGTCCTTTCTGATTTACTGGAGGTAATTTCCATCAATCTATTTATTTTATATATTCTTATATTTACGTCCCAGTTTTTATTCTCCCAAGGAACTCCAGGAAACTTACCTAATTCTCCTCCCCCACTCAATCGCATACTTCCAAACAAGGGCCCTGCAGGGTAGGTTTGCCTGGGAGTCTGGGACTGGCTCAAAATCATTCAAGGCACTCCATGGCTGAGTGAGGACTATCACCCAGAATGCCAGAGTCCCAGTCCCACCCTCTTAACTCTTTACCACAAGGTTACCATGGCTTTCTTGAGGCCACAGAGCTTTTCATGGCCCTATGCTTACGTCCGTATATGCCTGACTGCCCCTTGAGATCTGCGGGAGAGTCCCTTCTCCGGGAACCCTCCATGAAAGAAATTAGGAGAGTAAGTACTCGGAGGAGGGCTTTCTCTGCGGTGGCACCCAACCTATGGAATTCACTCCCCAAAGAGGTCCGCCTGGCACTGTTGTTACTGGTTTTGCTGCGCCAGGTAAAGACCTTTTTATTTAAACATCATTTTAATTGTTAAAATATATGATCTGGCCAGGACAATTTCTTCTTCCTTCTCTTTTCTCCTCCTATATTCTTTATTTACTTATTTTATACTGATAATTTTAATTTTATATTATTGTATCTCAGTGTATTTTTGTATTTTTGTATTTAAGTGATAGTTTATGTTCTATTGTATTTGAATGTATCTTATTGTGTTGTAAGCCGCCCTGAGGCTTCAGCAAGGGGTGGCATAGAAATGTAATAATAATAATAATAATAATAATAATAATAATAATAATAATAATATGCTTCCCATTTGTGAGATGCTGCATGGGATTCTGGACAATCATTTGCTAATGCCAGGAGGAACTACAAGCATTTTCTAGACGTTTCTCTGTTTCTTTCTCTATAATGTGTCACAAGAATGCCTGATATGTCTCTCAATCATTTATCTCACTAAAACAGAGCCATTGCTATCTGGGATTCGTCACCCAAGGCTCTCCCCAGATTCATTCCTGGCCATCACTAAGCCATCTCACAGCAGTCTCATTGAATGAGAATGCCCCTGTCCTGTCATCCAGAATTGGAAAAATACACCTGCTGAAGAGAAAAATCTCTTTCCAGAGATGGGCCTTCTCTCTGCAGGTCACTTTCACCTATCCCCAGATGAATGCTTTTACCTCTGAGATCTTGAAGATGCCCATTAAGGCTCCAATGTCTGAAGAAGATGTGGAGTCAAAATCCTGCATAACAGAGATTAGTTGATCCTGCTTGTCACATTTATAGTTGGGAATCATTCTCCCCCGTGTAGACAGCAGAAGGAGGTTGTTGAAATGCATTCTTCTGACCAGGCCCATATGCTCATAGATGCGGAAACCGAGAGTCGTGTTGGCAAGTAGGCCTGGATCCATGTTGAGCTCAGTGATGGCAAAAACCAAAGCCAGGATGTGCTGGTAATTCCTGGTTATTGACCTGTCATGGTGAGTGCAATATCAGAACACAGTGAGGATATCTCAGGACATTTTTGTTCTTCAAAGTAAAGTGAGCCAGGATCTAACTCTACCCATGTTAAGTGTGGATGAAAATCCCTTATTTAACCACCCTTTCACCAATCTCTGAATCAAAAATACAACCGCACCTGAGCCTGCTCTCCAGGAATTCACATGAGCCTTTCCCAAGTAAACTTGAATCCTTTAGGGAATCCCCAAACTCAGTGTAAAGCATGGTCAGCTTTAGCTCAGTGATCCAGACCTCATCAAGGGAAGCAGCATGGAACAGGCTGGTGGTCCCACTTCCCTTCAAGAGGCTGCCAGGGTCAATCATGGAATCCCCAGGGAGGGCTTGGGAAGACCTTCCCGCAACCCCCTGGACTGTGGCTCCCTCTCAGTGCAGGCAGGGTGAACTCTAGTGCACTAAAGCATTGAGATGGTGTAAAACATCTGATCAAGCCTGCTATGCTAGAAGTCCTGGTCCACATGGACTAGAAGTCCTGATTTTTCTGAGGATGTCTGAGAAACTCCTTCAAATCCAGATTCTCCTCGTATCTCACCTTGGCAAGTCTAAGTAAACCTGAGAGAAAACAAGTGTGTGTGTGTGTGTGTGTGTGTGTGTGAGAGAGAGTGAGAGAGAGAGAGAGAGAGAGAGAGATCCCACCACATTCCAAGAGAAGCCCTGCTAGATACTGACCTTGAGTGGATTGACTACCTAACGCATCCCAGGTGATGCTGGTGTAAATCAGCTCTTGGTGAAGTCCAGAAAGACTAACAGAATGTTTTGTTGTCAGCAAAGGACCAAGAGAGAATGAGATTTACACCCTCTAGCACTCAGGGAAGGTGACTCCTCGACACCTGTTAGCAGGAGAGGCTGGACTAGAGAGACTGAGGTTCTGTCTGCAAAGCAGGAAGCTCTCTGGTTGCCTCCCATAATATTATTCAAATCTATTTCCAAGTAGCTGTACAGGAGTTGCCCTCTGTGTTGTCCAAAGTTCATTATGCAGGAAAATTATTTTTGTCATGGTGGAGAGGGCGGTGGGGGGATTGACTGCCTGGGTTGTGAAAGGACCTGTGTGCATTCAGTTGCACTGAGTCCATAGTGCAACTGAAAACACAGTTTTTCTTTGCACCCTATTTGGGGACTTCCTGGAATAGGAATCAGTTCTTTCCTTGAAATTATTCAGCAGTTCTGCATTTTAGAGGTGTTCTGCACAAGTGTGACTCCATGCAATAAATTTACTTTTGACTGAGTCTAAGTTCTCTCAGCCCTGATTCTCAAAGTCCCTCTTTGGGCAACTTTGAGACCCACACAACCACCATTGCATTAAAAAGCCTCTCATCTGCAGCTTGGTATTGTTCAAAGCATCAAGTTTTGAGCAGTTCCTGGTTGGACCCCTGTTGGGGTTTATGGATGGGATGAAGCAGGTCTCCAACTCATCAGTTTCAATTCTACAAGCTGCTTGAGGTCTCCCATCCAGTGCCTGCCCATTACCTGAAACGCATGGACATGAAGCTAAACAATTCTGAGTTCAAAGGACTCTTATGGTCAAGAAGGTCAACTTGAGTCCAAACAACTTCACTCCAAAGACCCAGTAAATCTTTCTCATGTTCACAATTTGAGGTGGGAGGAAATGCATTTTGGTGCTATGTTGACAGAGCTCGTAGTCAGAAAATATGGATGAATCATTTTGGAGTGCAAGTGATCTGCTAGTAGAGCCCCACCTTCCCATTCTTGTCTTGGATGAAGTCTGCTTGAGGCAGAGATGGCAGGATGGCTCACTCAGCCTTTTCCTCCTGGGCAGCATCCCTGACGCACATCCCTGTAATGACCCCCCATTGTGAAAGCCAACATGTAAATCTGTGTATCAGATCCCTTTGAGGGAAACCTACAATGAAACAGTAGAGCTCTGGAATATGGGAAAAGTATGGAAGTCAGCTCCATTTGTATAGGAATAGCTGCCAAGTAGTAAATTCCCACCAACAATCAGGTCTCCTTGTTTGTAATAATCTCTTGGCTGTGCATACAGCTGGCTCAGAGCACAGCTGGTCCTCAGCATCCTCTCAGTGGCCGGAGGCAGGAGCCAAAGCAGTGAGACCAGCAAGATCCTCAACATCACAGTGAGCTGTCCCTCCTTAGTCTTTCAGGCACTAAAGCAGTTAGTTTCCTGCAGGGGGCTGGATCTTAGAAGAGGGTGTGCAGATGCCGAGTGTCTGGACACAACTATGGCCTCACAAGGAGGGGCCCAGATCATATTTGTACCAGGTGTTCTTTCTCTGGGGTTTCTGTGTTGTTGACCTCCTGCTCTCAAATCCCAGTGGAATTGATCCAGAACTTCTGTCATTTCCATAATTCCAGGGCACAGAAATTACCACAGCCTGGGAACTCCAACGGTGGACAGCAGCATTGCATCACTCCTTTCTTTTCTGCAGGCACTGGGGACTTGAATTGAGTTTCCCCTTTCTGCCCTTTGACCTACCACCTTCTGTTCTCCACCATCCAGGATGGAGACCAGGCTTGGGTCAACGTCTGCTAGGAGATTGTGGGTTCAGAAAGAAAGGGGAGTTTTCTGGCTGTAGCAGCAGAGCGGCATGTCTGAAAGAAAGGACTGTGAATTCAGAAGTTATAGAATCCTGCTGGCCCAATTATGATGGTCCACTGTCAAGGACTGATGGGATTGTTTGCGATGTCCAATCACTTGCTCTGCAGTTCAATTACATGGCCAATCTGTGGATTGTTTTGTTTGGAGATGCAGGACCCCAAAATGCATCCACTGGCTAATTAATTGAATTAATTTCATTGCTATACTGCCCTATAGATCAGGCTGCCTGGGCACCCAACAAGAAACTTCTCTGGGAGTCATTGTGCCTGGATCCAGGTCTGGACCCTCTCAGAAATAGGATTCTGCTTATCTCCTGATGTGAGTAAAATAGGCAGGATGCCCTTAGATGTGTAGCAGTATGCATGGAGTGGATTGTGGAAGGGTTTTCATGTGGAAAGCACATTCACTGATTTCAGGACGAATTACAAGAATTTTGCAGCACGCTCTTTGTGTCTGGATCGAAAAGTTGCCACAGGAATGCCTGATATTGCTAGCAATTTGTTATTTCAGTAAAATAGGCCCATGCCTATCTGGGATTTATCACCCAATGCTCCTGAGATTTTTTTCCTGCCCTGCACTAAGGTGGTTGCAGTCATGAATGAGGTAAGATGCCTGCAGAATGAGGACCAAACCTGATGCCTCTCACCAAGCAAGAGTTTCTAGTGCTCAGGAATTTCAGTGACCAAGCAAGTCATTTGGATTCAACAGTCAAGGTTTAAGGGAGGAACTCACATCCCAACCTTATCCAGGCCAGAGTCTCATGGGTGGCAGTGATGGCAGGGCCAACTGGATTATTGCAGGCAGCAGGGAATGGTATAGAGGATATGGAGATCTGCCATCTCCCAACTGATCAACAGAGACAGTGTGGGGTATGTGGGGAATAAAGGGCTGAGGGTCAAAGCAGGAGAACATCGTTTGTTCCTCTCCCATTGATGTTTCTTGTCCATAGTGGAGAAGAGGCTGGTTGTTTCCCTGCCCCAGTTTGTACTATGGACTGGAAGTTAAGAGGTGCAGATAGAGTAGCCTGTTTCTTGATGATATTTTGGTATTTTCCTTTTGTTATTTTTATTGTTCTTGCATCCCCCAGTCAATGTCCCAGTCCCCTCTTTCTCATGGGTACATGACTGAGATCCAATAAAAATTCTATCTAAGTTCCATTTCCTCATAGTCTAAAACTACTACCCTTCAGGGATGCTGGAAGTTTAGGATTGCTGTTGCTCTAATAACCAGTAGAGTGATTGAGTGTAAGTTTCCACTGAGTCCTGGTATTCATTCCAAACAAGTCTGAAATCCTGACAATCTCAGGGGCCTGATCCAGTCTGGTACCTAGTTGGACTGGACATGGATTGCCAAGATGAAAAAGACCATGTGCCTGAGAGAATGACTGCAGGGACACAAGCTTCCATCAGCTAGTCTGCACACACTCTCCAACCTGTATGGGGCCCTGTGCCCAAGGCCACCCCTTTCTGTAAAAGGGGTTGTTGAGACAGAAGAGAAGCAGTGCTTGATCTCAGAAGATAAATTTTCAGAAAACTGGAAGAAGAGAAAAGGGGAAGTGCTGCCATGCATACTTGGCAAGGGAATAAAGAAGTTAGATAGGGAAGAGGTTGGGGAAGCCAGTGGGGGAAAACTTCTGGGCTATTTTTGTTGGGTGTAACAGAAGACTCAGACATGGTCCTCCTTGAAATGTGGAAGTTGCTGTTTTGCTCCTTAAGTTGATTGTTTGCTATTGTTCTCTCTCTCTCTCTCTCTCTCTCTCTCTGTGTGTGTTTGTGTTTATTTAACATTTCTTAGGTTCCCAGAATGCCATCCAAATGCCATATTGAGCCATCCAATAGTGAAATAAATGCCTAAATCTCAAAGGAAAAAAACCTTAGACAGAAAGATGTAGGTAGTGGGGGCAGCAGGGGGTGAGGGACACACTGGTCAAAAGCAGACCAATCCAGGGGGATCCAACACAGCATCCCTGGACAGGAGAATGGTGGAGCAGACTGTCTACACAAAATTTGGGGCTTCAGTGGAATGATGCAGGGCTCCTGCTCCTGTGGTCCCTCTCACAACCCCTCCTCTGGAAGAAGTAAGGCGTACAGATAGCAGCACTGAAATATAGATGCAGAGTATAGACCACATTTGCCAAGGTTGCCTTCCCTTCCCCTGTCTGTGGCTGTTTTTGTTCTTTGGATGGCCAACAGGATGCTCTGAGGGTGTCCAGGGTTTTCTGGGGAAGCAACATGCACCAAGTCCTCTCCTCATGCTGAAAAGAAAAGAGCATTAATCTCACCAAAGATTTTATGCAGTTCCTTTTTTCCTTACTGCCAGATCAGTATGACAGGGGAACCCATGACTGAGGGAGGCCTTCAAGATCCAATTGGACAACCCTGTGAGAGGGATCATCCAACTCTCCAATTTTCCATGATCTTCCATTCCTACACAAAAGTTCAATGCTGTAACTAAGGGCATAGCTATCCGGGGCCAGGCTCTTCCTTTCTCACCTGAGGGTCCAAAACAGGACAGTCCTTGACAAGGCTGATCTTTCTTGGCACTTCATAGTTAGTAAGACAGTGAAATTCTACTGGGACAGTATAGAAAAGTTTTAAATAAATGATAAATACCCAGTTCTTTCCATATCTCCTCTTAAGGATTTGCTTCGAGACCCTGATCACCTTTCTTGCATTCCCCTGAAATTTTCCCAGCTTGTGGACATCTTTCTTAAACTGAGGTGCACAGAACTGGACACAGGACTCCAGATGAGGCCTAACCAGTGCTGAATACATGGGAATTAGTACTTCACAGGATCTGAAAGTGATGCTTCTTCCAATGCAATCTAAAAGAGCATTTGCCCTTTCTGTAGCCTTATCACATTGTTGACTCATATTCAGCTTGTGATCTACAACAATTGCAAGATCCTTCTCACTTGCAGTATTGCTGAGCCAAGCATTCCTAATCTTGCAGCAATGCATTTGGTTTCTTTTTCCTATTTTCAGAACTTTGCATTTATCCTTATTGAATTTCATTCTGTTGATTTCAGCCCTGCACTCTGGCCTATCAAGGTCACCTTGAATTGCCTTTCTCTCCTCCAGGATATTTTCTATCCCATCCAGTTGTTTGTCTTTTACAAATATGATAAGCATTTCCTGCACTTCTTCATCCAGATAATTATTAGAAATCTTGAAGAGCACTGGGCCCAGGTATCTCACTTGTTACCTCTACACAGTTTGAGAAGTCCATTGACTCTCTGATTCTGATTCTGTAGCTATTTGTGGATCCACCTCATCATTGTTCCATCTAACCCATTTTAGCTAGTTTGCTAATAAGGATATCGTAGGGCACTTCATCAGTCTGATCATATATCTTCTACTTCACATCAATGTATGTACTGAATGTCAGGAAGGAATGAAAGAAAATAATGGAGAACCCACCATCTGGTGCTTGCTTGGCATAATTGTCTAGCTTAAAACCCATTTGGCCAGCTTGATAGGGTTATTCCTGTAGGTTCAGGAGCTGCTAGATGAATTTATGTGAAGTCTTTCAACTACCCAGGCCCAAAATAGTGGAAGGAGAAAGATTCTTTGAAGAAAAAATGTGCTTTTTCTCCTGGCTTTTGAGAGAACATTTTTCCACCCATAGCTGAAGATGCTCTGGATTGCTCATGCTCTTCTACATAAAAAGCATGGTCTCCATCACCAGGCAATCATCCTTTCCTGCCCACCATTCCTACCAAGCAGCTCCCACAGCTTCCACTGCCATGTGTTTGGAGAATCATATCAGAGTAAATATGGAGCATGAATAAAGGTCTGTTGGAGGTATGCATTTGAAGAGATAAGGTAAGCCAGGCAGCAGTAGTGGAGGACCATTGAGGGCCAAAATCACTTTTGCCACCCTCCCTCTCCTTACATTAAACATGCAGACCAATCTCAAAGACTTGACACCATCACAGTAAACTACATCCCTTGCTTCTGAAGGTCTCCAGAACTCCTGGTAGTCCAAGGATTTTCTTTGCCTTTTGGACAAGGCCCCTTATTTTACAGAACTGCAACCATCATAGCCACTTCCTTTCATCTAACTGTTGCCTACAAGATGTATTAGACTGCATCTTCCAGCATTCCCAACCCCCATGTGAATGTACAATGTGGTTAGGAATGACACTTGTGTTGAAACTTTCTTCTCCCAAGTTGCCAAGGGAAGCCAGCACCCTGGAGCTGGATTTTCCCTACTATGGAAGGTAATTGCTAGCTGGCTGGCTGGTTTTTGCAGGGACCTGTGCAGTTATATACGAACAAGATATTTTCCTAGGTCCATGGAGGAAAACAAACAACCCCCTCCCAATTTCTGTAACCCAGTCCTGTTCTAAAGTGAGACGTACTTTTGATGGTGAGGAAAAGCAAGAACACTTCTCAATAGAGTAATTTGCACTTTTCTAATTTTGACCCTCCCTGGGTCAATGTGCATTCCTGAAACTTCCTGCAATTTGCAGCAGGTGTGTCTCTGGACATTGCTCATGTACAGGTACCCAGTCCTGGACTTTGGGAAGCACACAGGTGTGCATTCCCCACAAAATTAAAAAAGCAGTAGCATGTGTCAAATGAGTGGGGGCATAGTTTTGAAACAAGCAGGTTGTGGCGACTGACACCCCCTTCAAAGCAGCAAAAATGCAGGTCACCACAACCAGGTTTCAGACCAGTGACTGCAACCTCTAAGGGGCAAAAGTATCAATGTAAAATTAGCCACAGCAAGTGCAAGTGTCAGGCAGCTTGCAAGTGCAGCAGGTGAAATTTGGCCAGTTCCAGCCACCCCAAGGTGCTCCATGGACATCTGTGGGGTGGTTGGCGATGGGGATGGACAGGCTTCCTCAGCATTTCAGCAGGGAGAGTATTCACTTCTGCTAAGTGACTTCTCACCATCTGCCTGACGTTCTTTGTGGCTGGGCCATTCTACAAGGTCATCCACCTTTGCTGGATCTTATGTCTTGAGATAGACCAGCCTATTCACCAGCGGTGCCCTACACTCCTCTTTTGAGGAGCCAACTCTCCCCTGAAACAGCCTCAAATTGGACTATCAAATGTTGGCACAAGCCTCAAATCCACTTGGATCTAGATACTCAGATTTAGACAGGCCCAAAGTTAGGATGGACAACTGAAGACAGAGCAACCCAAGTGTCCCCTGGGAAGAAAAGAGTAAGAGACTGTTTTTCTTCCTCTAAAGGATGAAGAGAGCCACATGCTGTCATGCTGTGTTTCTTTTCCATGCTATAATTAGCAACATGACAGTATTTATGGAGGAATCCCCTATGGTTTTCTAGTCAGAAAAACAGTAACCAAGAAAACATGCTTAATAGAAATATACTCAGCGCTCTTCCATGTCAGTCTGGGGAGATGTCTGGATGACTGGGTGTCTCTTCCTTTTGCAGTAAAATAGAATTCCCCTGTGGGGGTTGGAAAATCAGCTTTCTTTTAGGTGTGTCTTGGAAGTCATTAGAAGAGAAGTAGTCAGAAATTTTAATGAAAGAATCAAGATGCTCATTAGACTACTTTGTAGATGTGGCAGTGCCTATACACTGTCCCCTTCTTCCATTTTGGCTGAAATGCTTAAACAGGGTGAATTCTTAAACCATTTCACACTTACTAGAGGGGGATTTGACCCAGTCTCTGCTATCTGACTATCCCTTTCTCTCTCCACTAAAGGACAATTCTATGATTGAACACATACATTTGAAGAGGCCATCCAAGTGGGACAGTTACATGACTAGTGCTTCGTCCAATGACTGATTCATATTTTAATGGCTATTCTTTTTCCCAGCTACCTTAAAGTTGCCTGGACATGTTTTGCATCCCTGTTATAGACGAGTTTTTCCTCACGTGATGGTCTGCAGATGGATTGGATGGCAGTTCCCATCATTATCAACCACCATAACACACATAACCAATAAACACACTGCTTTGGAATTATGGGAACTCTAGTCCAAAACATTTATCAGGTTGGGGAATGCTTTTAGAGCCAACAGTACCTGTAACCCTAGGGACTGCCAAAAAGATGGAACATCAAGTGTCAATCATGGTGTAGAGGTGGGACATCTAAAGTAGATCAAGGCAACATGTTATCCTCAGTTTGAGGGTTCTCCTTAGTAACCTTCTTAAGGAACAACTTCAAGCTGCAATTCTAGCAGTCAAACAAAATATCTATTGGTGTGTGGAAAGGCGAAGCCCATGCTTCCTTGACTCCTGAGATATGAGCCATGAATTTAGATACTTAGCTTTTACATAGGTCCAAGTCAAATCCTTCTACATCAGGGCAACATGGTAACCCTCATGTAGACATTCTTTGCAATCACTGCAGCACTCCAGTAGAGGTGATCATGTACTCCCTTCAGTGCTTGGTCACATTTGGTCCAAAGCTCAAATCATTTGAGATCTACTCATCTTCCAACCTGCTCCATAGCACAAAGTTTTTTGAAACTCAAGGAGCTGCTTTAGCTCCATAGCATTAAAGGAGATGCTAATACATGACACTGAGAGTGGATCATTGGTGGGTCATCTGCTTTGTGCAGTAAATCCATTGGAATCCTGCCTTTGGCTTCCTGAGATTTCATCGTCCTCTCTGACTGCTGGGAAAGGCTGCTGGTGCCCCTGTTCACAGTTCCCTCATTCACATCCTGCAGCTGCTTCTGACAGGGAAGGTTGCTGCTTACACCATCAGGAGTCCACAAGCATTCATCGACTTCCTCTTGGCTCTGCAGGCCTGGGCCAAGCATGAGACCAAGTCTGTGAATTCTGGAGGGACAGATTTTGAAAGCCAGTGTGGTGAAGTGGTAAAGAATGTGGGTCTAGGACTGTGGAGACCTGGGTTCTAGTCCCTGCTCAGCCATGGAAGCAACTGGGTGAATTTGGCCCTGTCACAGACTCTTAGTCCAATCTACCTCAAAGCCTGCTGTTGTGTAGACACAATTGAGAAGGAAGACAATGATGTAAACTGCTCTGAGTTCATAAGAGGACGAGAAGAAACAAGGTCTACTGAGATTGCTCTGCATGACATGCTAAGCCACTGCAAGGACTCTCAGCAAGGTTGTCTGAACCCCTGCTTCACCAAGGATGGTTTATAGATTCTATAACTTAGTACAGTACCAAACCCATACTGGTGTTTATCTCATGGGACATACTCCTAGGCAATCGTAGGCTATGTACACCAAGGAAGGGAGGGCGGGAGGGAAATAAATGTGTTATAAATGCAAAAATTTGTTATTATAATAAGAATTATTACAAACAAATGTAAATAAAAGTGCAAAAATAAGACAAAATGAAGTGTGTGACTTGGTAGAAGGCATCTTCCAAATTTCCTTTTTGTTTCTTAATTTATGTTTATGTTGCTCTTGCATTCCAGTTCATCATTAGCATCATCTTCATTTATTGTTTGTAGCCAATGGTTATTACAAGGTAAACATTCAAGATGTATGTGTAGATGTAAGGCCAAAATCACAAAAACTAAGATTTATACATTTGTTTAACATTAAACTCTTCTTAATGGTTTTGACAGCATTGCTCAGATATGCTGCTCTTATCGTTATGGAGAACAGTACAACGGGGCTATTGCCAAGAGGACAAAAGTATTTGTATCTGCAAGGAGTAACCTGGTCTGAAATTCATCAGAGAAACCTTCTAGCACAGTCTGAGGAGATAGAAATTTGACCCTGGGCAACCTGTACGGTGGACCAGATGAAATTTAACAAGCCATGTTTTTTGGCCTGGATGTGGTTGTCAGACCATTCAGCGATTCCCATGCTAGTGTGGTATCCATGGTATCCCTGCTCCTCTTGCAGTCCTCCCATTGTTGGCACTTACCCCATCAGCCACCACCTCTGAATTCAATCCCAATGGCAGGAGCAGCTTTTGCAGCACCAGCAACTTCTCGTTCCAGGCATCTCTGTGGTTTCACCATGGAAACCACAATGCCAGGTTCATATGATTGAGAAACATGGTGCACCAAGGAAACCAGAGAACAGACTGATGTTTCTCATGGTAGTTTCTAAAAACCAAATGTGTCATGCTGAAAAGCCAGAACAGGGGTCAGTGGTCATGGCAGACCATACTTCTCAAGAACCCAACGTAGGCACATGAACTCAAAATGCAAAGGTGGACTTAAAAGTGAAAGATCTGTAGTGGCTCAACTCATGTCAGAACAAGTTAAGCCAGTGCTGGGAATTCATGGCTATTGACAACTGTTCTGTCCCAGTGGACTACGGAGAATCAAGGGTGATGCACACTGTTTTTCTCCTTCCAAGTTGCAAAGGGGGCCCAGTGATTGAGGGCTCTGGAGCTTCCTCAAGCCTGGAATTATCAGAATGACAGTAATTCTGTGGGGATCCCCATGGATTTCCACCCAGCCAGCCAGCCAGAAACACAGATAACCTGTGCTAACAGGAATAGGCACTTAGATTTTCCAAAGGGCTGGGATGCTTTCTGGTCACCTGGCACTGGTTATTCCCAGTCAAGCTTTCATTCCCCTGCTAGAGCCTGTGCAGGCAACACTGTTTGGGCACTCTCTGCATGCTGACATTGAAGTGCAGACCTTTTTCTGCTGACGATGCCCTGCTCACTGCTCATGCTGCTCCTCCTTTGGATCCTGCCACAGACAACCCAACGGGTACTGAGGACCAGGTGCTACTTGAGGAGCACTTATGAATGGAAGGAGTATTACAGGCAGGGAGACCTGATCATCAGTGGGAATTTACCACTTGGCAGTTGTTATTATACAGAGATAGAAGGCTTTCGGCAATTAACCCCACTGAAGCTCAGCACTATGCCAGCGTAGGTTCCCACAAGAGGAATCTGGGAAAGGTGCTCACCTGATTTGTTTTCATATTAGAGAACTTCTTCCAAGAAGATGCGCTAGGGAAACTGCTGTGATTATGTCCTAATTCAGTAGGAGACCCTCAAAGAATGTTCCATTTTTGGCTACAACCCAGGTTGATAGAGACTTGAGATCTTCTCTGGATTCATTGTGAGAGGCTTTGTGCAAGGAGCAGAGGCAGCCAATACTTTGGTTTCATGTCAATCATCTGGGACTGATGAGAAAATCTCCCCTGTAGAAGCAGAAGGTGTTCAGGCTTTGGGTATTTTCTAATCAACTAGGGCAGTCTGTGCTGAGAGGGCTGTTACTACATCTCTTTGAGAAGACTCAAGATGTAGTCAATCACCCAACTCTGATGCCATCGCCTGTGCCTCTTATAACTCTCACTAGGTTTTGATCCAATACGAAGTCTGTCTTGGGTCACAAACATAAACAAACATCTAAGCAACCAGCTGAGATAGGTATTATTCCTCAATGCATGTGTGATTCTTGCTGTGTTCTTTCCTTAATAATAGAGTTTTATTTCTTTCTGTATTAACAAAGACTGCTATGTAAGCAAGGGGGTGACACCGCCAGGGGATGTCTCCTGCTTTTGCTGGACACCCTTATGCTTTCAAATTATCTCCTGCACTTGCTAATCTATGTGCTGAAACAAAACAATTTCTTCAGTGTAGCACTCCACTTTCCATCAATTGCACTGGCATCCTCACTCACCTCCCAATGCCCTTCTTGCCATTACAGGTCTGTAATTAAGGACTACCAGCACCTCTTGGCCTTTGTGTTCACCATCAATGAGCTCAACAAGAATCCAGCTCTCCTTCCGAACACAACACTTGGCTTCCGCATCCGTCAGCACAGGGACATTGTGAAAGTGATGCACGAGAACAGCCTTGCTCTGCTTTCCACTCAATGGAGAATAGTTCCTAATTATAAATGTGACAGGAAAGATGAAGTATTCTCCATTATCGGGGGCCTTGACTCCCATTCCTCAAAAGAGATTACATCCTTAATGGGCATCTACAAGGTGCCACAGGTAAGGGGATTTCTCTGGGGAAAGCTGTGCAGACCTGCAGGAATCTTGAATGCTTAGATGGCCAGGCCTGTCTCTGAAAAGGGATTTTTCAATGCAGCATGTGGGTTTCCTCAATCTTTGAACTTTGCTTAACCTGCCATGGGATAACTGCCAGGAGACAGGAAGTTCAGGTGGCTGCCACATCAATCATTTAATTCAACAGTGGGTCCATTGTGTAAGAAAAGTGGATGTATTGTGAGGTCTTTTGACACCTTAAAGTCACAGAGAGGAGCAAAGGATTCAAGACCATGTTATTTCCTTGCTGCAAGCAATGAACAGAGGTAACATCTTCCCAAGCAATTGTTCATTTTCAGATATGTGTGTGTGTGTGTGTGACACACACACGCTCACACACACGCACATATATTGCAATCTAGGGTAACAACTCTATGAAAAGAGGCTGCAAGGAATGGGACTGTTTAGATAGGGAAAAATGAGACATGAGAGGCTTTTGAAACCATTCTGCTTGCGTGGATAAAGTAGAGTGGGAGACATTTTTCTTCCTGTCCCACAATATTCCAACCTGGGGTCATCCCACAAAGCTGACTGGTTGGAGGGTTAGGACAGAGAAAAGGAATTGGTGGTGGCCACCAAATGGGATGGCTTCAAAAGCAGATTGGACAAATTTATGAAGAAGGAGACCAGTGCAGCTTCTAGCCTTGCTGGCTGTAAGACACCTCCATCACCAGAGGCAGAACACCTGCATACACCCATTGTGTTGGGAACTTGAACAGATGGTACTCCTGTATCCATCCTGCTTGAGGGATCCAGTGCACAACTAGTTTGCTGCCATGTGAATGGAGTGTTGGGCTCTGTGGACCATTGGCCTGATCCTGCAGGGCTTTTTTTTATGTTCCAATGGCTGTTCTCCATTTGTGCCTGTACATACCGCTTAGAGAAGATGGTCAGCTGGTGGTGCTGCTGCATTCATGTCTCTCCTGGGAGTTTACATGGCTGGTTGGTCACTGTTTGATCAGAATCCTGGATAAGATGGCCTATTGATTCAATCCATCAGGGCTCTTCTTTACTCAAATGGCCTAAGTTTCAGTCATAAGAGGTAGGGAAGGCACCAATATATTTTTGAGAGGGGACTACTGGTTTTGGAGTGGGGCACTTCATGGGTGTGTATTAAGCCCTACTATCAGTATAACTCTTTTTAGTTTGTGTGTCCTAATGTATGCCTGCACTAGAGGGGCTTTGTGTGACAAAATCAATGTATTGGGATTGGAATACTCAAAGCATCTTGAATATGGATACAATAACATATTCATTGCAATGTTCAAAAACTATGTCTGGGCTACCAGCATGTTCGTCCTTGACAGTGAAAATGAAGATACTTATTCCTTTAAAGCATATCTTAATTCTGAAGCTGTGGTTCTCATGATAGCTGATGGCACACAAATGTGATCTTTTGAAAGGACAACAAGATCCCTGGAACTTACTGACTGGAAACTCTTTCCTTCAGCTTGGTTATGGCATGTTCCACATGATTCCAGGGGGTAGAAGAATCTTCCCTTCCTTCGTTCAGATGGATCCCAGTGACAAGCCTCAGTATGTGGGCTTGGTCCAGTTGCTTCTGCATTTCCACTGGAATTGGATTGGGCTGATTGTTCACAAT